>NW_028155854.1:181895-184395 GCF_963454915.1 Gymnoscopelus microlampas | reverse complement strand
TGTGTGTCTATGTCTACTTCCATCTCCTCTCAATGGGAACGGTTCTGGGATTGTCTTTGTCCAGCGGCCTTTCTACCAGGTTTATTCAAACCCAATGAAGCTTTTCTATGTGAGGGACGCGTGTCTTAGGTGTGTGATTGTGTCTGTCTGTCTCTCTCTCTCTCTCTCTCTCTCTCTCTCTCTCTCTCTCTCTCTCTCTCTCTCTCTCTCTCTCTCTCCCTCTCTGTGTGTGTGTGTGTGTGTGTGTGTGTGTGTGTGTGTGTGTGTGTGTGTGTGTGTGTGTGTGTGTGTGTGTGTGTGTGTGTGTGTGTGTGTGTGTGTGTGTGTGTTCATGTGTATAGCTCTCAGTCTAACCATATGACTAATGATTCTTCAGTCTAATCTCTCTGGGCCTCTTCAGCCTCTGAGAAAGACGGAGCGAGAGAGAGAGAGAGAGAGAGAGAGAGAGAGAGAGAGAGAGAGAGAGAGAGAGAGAGAGAGAGAGAGAGAGAGAGAGAGAGTGAGATCCTTTACCTTTTGTCTGTCCCAAAATGAATAGTTATCATATTGTACAATCTTGATGAGTTTTGAGCGTATGCATATGCAAGCCTGGAAGCATGACGCACGCACACATGCACACACGCACGCACGCATGGATGGCTGCACGCACTCACTCACGCACGCATACACAAAGGAGCAAATCATTTACACTTGAATAAGATCTATTGGCTTGACGTAGATACAAAGGACAGGACAGTATTTCAGAGGAGATTCCCGGAAACCATCAAACATTGGTTTGACTGCACGCTTTACTGTGTGCGTGTGCGCGTGTGCGTGTGTCGGCTTTGAGCGAAAGGAATCAAGCAAGAGAGAATAATAATGATGAGCGATACTGGATAATACTGTCTTTCCCCTCAGCTGTCTGTGAGTCTGAGGAGTTGTAAACGGGGTATCAAACCAGCAACCCTGCCTTATTGCCTCTATCCTCACCTCTACCTCCTGATCACATGACTACTATACTTCTCTCTCTCTCTCTCTCTCTCTCTCTAGAAATGAAGATAACGTTTCATATCCACCCACTATACTAGGCTTATAGAGTACAGAAGTCCTGACGTCACTCGCTCATCCCCTGGGTCGTGGAAGTCATTTCTCTATGGAGAATAACATTGGGTCATCTTAGAAACGTCTCATATAAGAATTGTGGTCCAAAAATAAACAAACTGTCTCTGGCGATATTGTCAGGGAGGAGGTTCTGTATCGTTTATGATAGTCAAACTGCCGGGGTCATTTGTTTATCTTTGGAACACAGTTCTTATTTGACGCGATATTAAACACATCTATGGGAATTCAGAATGGGGGGAACAAAACGCGACCCAGGTAGGATGCATAAATGACGTCAGACTTCGATGCTCTATACTGTATTTCATTGTTGTCGGGCAGAAAACTCTTATCTCCATATTCTAACTTTTTGTGTTTTTTTTCCGTAAATTATCACCCTACTTGATCACACTACAGTGTCAGACAAAAGCATCAAAAGTAGCAGATCTACAAGCTCGAAACACGGCGCGAAGCGACGAGTTTCGAGCTTGTAGATCTGCTACTTTTGCTATTTTTTAAATGTGAAGTTAACAGTTTGATATATGAGGTTTCCACCCGACAGAGACGTGATGGAAGGTTCCCGGTTTGACTCCCCCCCCCCTCGGCTTTGTGTTGACGACGTGTCCTTGAGCAAGACACTTTTAACCGTCTAACTGCTGCCGATGAGCAGGTTGCATGGTTTCAATGTGTCAATGTTTGATCGATTGATTGAATGATTGAATGTTTTATTAGACAGAAATGTAGAAACAGCACGAGTTAAACAGTTAAAAACACTTAAAAAGGATAAATCAAAAAAAGTCCCTGCGGTATTGTTTCCATTGGGGTCCTAGGTATTCAATTCATCAACATATATAAAATAGCTGAAAAAATATTAAATTTCATTTGTGTGGGTGAATGTAATTCAAACTGTAAAGCACGTTGGTAAAACACACTATAATAAATGCACTATTTACCATTTTAAATTGACAAGGATGAAAACCAAGGACATTTTTCTCTCAATACCTTTTCAGTCATCCATCGTCTTTTGTAAAAGCCTGGTTTTTGTTTTTATTTCAACTGAATCAAAAACACCTACACACTGTCATCACTTTATGCTCAATAAAAACAAAGTTGTGTATGTATATATAATATGTATACATTATTCTTCAGGCAGATGTTTTTGATTATTTTATCTGTGTTCATACAAGAGCTCATCCAGGTGTGCATCAGTTAGTGTTTTTTTTCTTTTCTAGTTTTGGTTCTTTTGGTTTAGTTTTGGTTTAGTTTTAGTTATAACTACAATAACCTTGGCACGTGTCGGCTTCTTATTTTTGGAGGGTGGGTTTAAGGACGTATGCATCCCAGTAGAGTTTTGGGTTCTTAAATATTGCCTCAGTGGGAGATTTTTTAATCACGATTAAAATGTGATGCAAGGATGATGTGA
>NW_028155854.1:166895-176895 GCF_963454915.1 Gymnoscopelus microlampas | reverse complement strand
TACGGACCCCCATTTAATGGCATTTCTATCACTTGGACCGCACTTTATATTGTAAAATCTATGTCAATTTAACTCTGAGAGTGTACAAATGGAACCAAATGGACCCGTTAGGGTCCATTTGGTTCCATTTGTACACTCTCAGAGTTACAGACCCATAAGGGTCCATTTGGTGCCTAATCTGTCATTTAGCTGGTGACCCCCTGGAACTCCCTCAAGGACCCCTGGGGGTCCCCGGACCCCACTTTGAGAACCAATGGTGTACAGAAAATATATTTTGTTTTGTTTTGTTGAATATAGCTCATTCATTGTCTGTTGTCAGGGTTCATTCCATAGGGGGCGCTGTGGGGGAAAACAGCATCATTATGTAGTAAAAGTTCCAGGAAGTGAGGTACCAGGAACATCTATAAAAGCACCAGGAAGTGGGGCAGCCAGGGCCCAGGGGTTCATTTTGGCCTGAAAGAGTGTTTGATGTGGTGGCTTGACAGAGAGACTCTTTAAAGCTTACTCTGTAATCCAAATCAGAACTTTAAACCATTGAATATTTTGGTCAATAAACTTTAAGACCTGAATAAGGGAAGCTTGGTCGAAATGAAGACATTCTGAGGATATTATGAAACAGATTAAAGGAACAAAATAATCTCCAGGAGCCTCCTGACATGGTGAGAGGAATATATATTTTATTTTCATGCAATGTATTGCTATGTTCTTTTTGGACTTTGAGGATTACCAGATTTTTGGACAGATGGAAGATTGTCAGTGTTTGTTGGATATTACTGGATTACTTTGGATTATATTTCCATTGGAATCATTGGAGGAAGTTTTTAGAAACATTACTTTGATGTATTAAAGAAAGGACAAAAGGAAAGGGTTTGACAGGGTTTTCTGTTCACTTGGTCAATGCACTGATTGATTATTTGAATTGAATGATGGTTTAGATTTTTTATTCATTTAGGGTTATATACAATATTGCAAATTCTATTTCAAAAGAAAAAGTGTTTTTTGTACCTGCTGGTTCTGCTCCTGACCACTGGACTGCTCATTGTTATCAAGGTGCTGGAACATCTTCTATGCATTATTTTATAAGGTCAGGAATGTGATAGATTTTAGCAAAACAATGTTTTTGATATTACTCCCTACATCTTTTTTTGTCCAGTCATCACACAAATCGGTACACATTATCTCTATAGTCATGTGATTGTCTGTTTTTTTCATATTCCATCCTGATTAGCGAATTCCAAACATTGCCATGACCCACAATAACCTACCTGACCTGACCTGTGCTTAGCCCCTTTCGGGACCCTGTTTACCTTTTTTGTATTTGGGAAGACGGTAACCAGGGTCCCTTGACGCTCAAAGCACTCTCTCTCATATTCGCGGGTACCACTGTCTCGTCTCGGGCTAATAGCTCGTCGCTTGGAAGTTGCAGAGATTTCTCAAAGGTACCAAAAAGAGCAATACTAAACCGCGGTTAATCTGCATTAATGCGCTCGGATCGGCGCTGCCGTTTAACATTTTTAATCATTTAGTAAAGCTAAATTTCCTCTCTCAAACAATGCTCCACTTCCCATGTCCCGCCTCCCCGCGGTGACTGACAAGCTGCGCGTCCTACGCATACCTCTATGGTCCTACGGTACTGCCTCTGATTGGCGAGCTCCTACATGCTTGCATGACAATCACAACGCGGGGAGGCGGGACATGGGAAGTGGAGCAGAGTGTGAGAGAGGAAATTTAGCTTTACTAAATGATTAAAAATGTTAAACGGCAGCGCCGATCCGAGCGCATTAATGCAGATTAACCGCGGTTTAGTATTGCTCTTTTTGGTACCTTTGAGAAATCTCTGCAACTTCCAAGCGACGAGCTATTAGCCCGAGACGAGACAGTGGTACCCGCGAATATGAGAGAGAGTGCTTTGAGCGTCAAGGGACCCTGGTTACCGTCTTCCCAAATACAAAAAAGGTAAACAGGGTCCCGAAAGGGGCTAACCTGTGCTCTGAGGAGCATTTTTCTAGTTTGTAATGCACCCAATGGGTGCAAGTGACATTTCTTTTGGGTCTGTGTTGTTTAGAGCAGTGGTTCTCAAACTTTGTCATGTCAAGGACCCCCAAATTGACACTTATTAGACCCCCATAACAGAAGATTTTTATGGCTCTAGCAGTGATTTTCAACCATTTAAATTTCAAGGACCCCCAGTTTGACATACATTATGTTACAGACCCCCATTTAATGGCATTTATACCTCTGGGACCCCACTTTATATTGTAAAAATCTATGTAAATTTAACTCTGAGAGTGTACAAATGGAACCAAATGGACCCGTCAGGGTCCATTTGGTTCCATTTGTACACTCTCTGAGTTACAGACACATATAAGGGTCCATTGTTCCTAACTACACTACTATTTAGCTGGGTACCCCCTGGAACTCCCTCAAGGACCCCTGGGGGTCCCCAGACCCCACTTTGAGAACCACTGGTTTAGAGCCACCTCAATGTGTGATTACAATTTGGGCCAGATCCACTCAGTTCATGTGATTTCTTTGCATTATCCTATGTCAGTGATTCTTAAACCTTTTCATGTCAAGGACCCCCAAATTGATATGTATTTGGTCGTTGGACCCCCATCTGAAACAGTTTTGTACCAGGGATTTATGTTAGTGATTTAATTAATTCATTATGTAATTCATACTGACATACTTTCAATAGATGCTATCTATATGATGCACATATCGATCAGCCATCTTTGCAATTTGGGGATTTTTCCCCCCGACTTGTAAACATGTAGAATTAGATCTCAGGTATAATCCAACAATTGTTCATTGAAGAGTACTGCATCAGATTAATGCTCACAAACACATATGTTAATTGTGGATCTGCTATTGTGGATCGGCGTTGTTAGCTTGTGGATCACCTGAGGGGTCCTTGGCCTGAAAAACGTTGAAGACCCCTGCTATACACCTTACAAAGCAAACGCTTCTGTGTGTGTGTGTGTGTGTGTGTGTGTGTGTGTGTGTGTGTGTGTGTGTGTGTGTGTGTGTGTGTGTGTGTGTGTGTGTGTGTGTGTGTGTGTGTGTGTGTGTGCGCGCGCATGTGTGTGTGTATCATCTATAGCAGGTGACACCTGTGTGTCCCACCTATTGCAATGAGCCCGCCGTCTCTCTCTCTCTCTCTTGTATTTGTTCCTCTCTCTCCCTTCATCCCTCCTGTCCTTTCCATCCTGAAATCACACAGTGTGTAGAAGCCTATGAAAGCCCCTATCTCTCCCTGACCCCCCCCCCTCCCCCCACCACCAGTATCCTCTAACAATAGCCTGGCCATGCGAGGAGCAGAATGGTCACTGTTGTCGGGCAGTAAAACTTGTATCTCAAAATGTCAGATACATGTTTGTTTTTTCTTGTAAATTGACGCCTTGCTTCATCACAAAAAAAGTAGTGAAATTATAGCACAAGATAGTGTAGATTGTGTATGTTCACTGTGTTTTAATATGTTTTTAAATGATCTGAGTGGTTTTGGGACTTGCCAGGTTTCCATCTGACAGAGAGGACATGGACAGGTTTTTTTCTCTTCCTTTAAATGAGAGAGGAGAGAATGTCAACTGTCAGTCTGTAGGCTGGAATCAGTGAGAGCCATCGCTATTCTACACTCTCCTGAGAGGAGGGGGGGGGGGGTGTATGGGGGGGGTTTACAGGATGCGTTCACACATTATAGGAGGAACGCCAGAGAGAGAGAGAGAGAGAGATTATTTGCCGGAAGCACACCTCCTCCAAGTCACTTTACTCTCTCTCTCTCTCTCTCTCTGTCTCTCTCTCTCCCCCCTTCTTCTCTGTCTGTCTGTCTGTCTGTCTGTCTGTCTTTCCTGTCTCTCTCTCTCCCTCTCCCTCTCTGTCTCCCCAAATGTAATCATTGTCATTGCAACCGAGAGAGAGAGAGTCTTGCAGAGCTGGAACTGTATGCTGAGAGAAAAACACGCACACACACACACACACACACACACACACACACACACACACACACACACACACACACACACACACACACACACACACACACACACACACACACACACACACACACACACACACACACACACACACACACACAGACAAAGACAGAGAGAGATGCTGAGAGTTGTTGGATGTTGACAGCATGGGTCATATTATTAGCAAACACACATAATATTGTAGGATCCTATAGCACTGGGTTGAGGGTGAGGGGGCAAAGTATGCTGGAGGAGGAGAGAGGAGAGGGGAGGAGAAGTGGAGAGGAGAGGAATAAGAGGAAAGGAGAGGAAGAGAGGCGTCAGAGTTTTGTAGAGAGCTGTTGAGATAAATCACAATGTTTACCTTGTGAACGAACAAAGTGTTCCGCTGGCAGCAGAGCTCTGTGCTGTCCGTTTCCTCTAAGACTGTTTTTACTGTGTGTGTGTGTGTGTGTGTGTGTGTGTGTGTGTGTGTGTGTGTGTGCGTGCGCGTGCGCGTGCGCGTGCGCGTGTACTTGTGTTACTTGAAAAGCTGAGCAGCCTAATATTTGGATGGTTTTCATAGAACAGTGTTTCAGCGTTTTCACAGTTCATCGTGAACACTGGTCTGTTGATGCTGTGACCTTTGACCTCTGTGACTGACAAGGTCAACGGCCTCTCACATTTCAACGTTAGAGCCGTATAGGACTTCTGTGTGTGTGTGTGCGTGTGTGTGTGTGCGTGTGTTGGGGGCACGCACACACGTCTCAGATTCAGACTGAGAATCTGTTTATCGTATTTTCACTGTCTGTGTTCTCTATCCTGATCGGATGCATTTTCTGTTTGATAAAGAGCTGGAGAGACACAGTGACTCCTGTATTCTGCAACTGTATCCTGCATCCTGCAAAACGCGCCGCAGTGCGACGCGTTTTGAGCTTGTAGATCTGCTATTTTTGCTATTTTTTAATTGGAATCCAGATTTTTTTGTGCTATTTTTTTTATATCCTGAAAAGTTACATTTTTATTTAATTTCAAATGTATTTAGTTATACTTATGTTAACTTTATGAACTTAAAGGGTAAGACCACTTTGGTAGAGGTTTGGGTTGTGTAGTTACCTTGCCATGATGTAACTCCAAAGGTGGACAAGAAATCAAAAATAATTGCTCCATTGATTAGAAATTGATCATTCAAAATATGCTCCTCATTGACTTACATTGTACGGTAAAACAGCTCTCAAAGTCACTCTTTTAGCACGTAAATGAACTCAAACAAAGTTGATTCAGGCAATATAGAACATCACCAAACCCAGTACTGTTTTTTTTTTTAAATAAAAATGTCATCTTCCTTTTTACTATTTGAAGATCTGGATCCGGATCCACCGATCCAGTCCGGGTTTTCTACTTATTAAAAATGGCAAAATCAACAGGAAGTTGACATTTTTATTTAAAAAAAAACAGTACTGGGTTTGGTGATGTTCTATATTGTCTGAATCAACTTTGTTTGCGTTAGTTTTTGTGCTAAAAGAGTGACTTTGAGAGCTGTTTTACCGTACAATGTAAGTCAATGAGGCGCATATTTTGAATTATCAATTTCTAATCAATGGAGCAATTATTTTTGATTTCTTGCCCACCTTTGGAGTTACATCATGGCAAGGTAACTACACAACCCAAACCTCTACCAAAGTGGTCTTGCCCTTTAAATACAAATACATTGGACATAAAAAAGACAATAGAATTGTAATACTAGTCATTAAGCTACTAATATAGACTGAAGTTATTAAAGCGGGTCATGTTTTCATGTTTGGAATCATAACAGCTGAAATCAATAATATATCACTATTCCGATATTAACCTGCGGGCCGCATTAAGTGAAGGTGGGGGGCGCATGTGGCCCCCGGGACGCCAGTTTCCCATGTATGCTCTATAGCAATGAGTACTGTCAGAATTTATATTTATATATATATTATTTAACACTTCTTTTTCTTTCTTTTTTTTTACAAAAGTAGCAGATCTACAAGTTCAGTAGCAGATCTACAAGTTCAAACAAGTACAAATTACTTAAATACAAATAGTAAATAGAAGTACAAATTGTGACCTTGAATATCTGCTATTTTTGCGACTTCTTCCCAACACTGTTATGTGACAAGTACAACATGACCAATAGCATTCTTTTGTGGATAAAAAAAAAACGTTTCTGACGATATGATATTGTACAGACTATTTAGAAATATAGCAGTCATTTTGGCAGTATTATACAACACAACCAACAGCATCGTATACAATGCATTAGCATATCGTTGTCCAAACCCACCTGTTACTGTTCAGGATTCAAATGCAAAGATAGCAACAAATAGCAGATACCGTATACGAGCTTGAGCTTGTAGATCTAGTTATTTTTGTTACTTTTACTTAAACACTGTAATGTGGCAAAGTTTGGAACATATCTAGACAGGCAGTCATAGATGTAGGAAGGTGCCAGAGCATTTAGAGCTTTATAAACAAGTAAAATAATGTTTAAATCAATCCTAAAAACAAACCGGGAGCCAGTGTAGTGAAGCTAGAACTGGAGTGATGTGTTCTCTCATCTTAGTTTTAGTTAAAACTCTGGCTGCCGCATTTTGAACAAGTTGTAATGTGTCCGTTGTTTTTTTTGGCAGGCCAGAGTAAAGGGCATGGCAGTAATCAAGCCGAGGAGAAAACAAAAGCGTGGATCAACGTTATGGAACATATTGTATAGACCGGGGGTCTTCAACAGGGGGTCCGGGACCCCTAGGGGGTCCTCAGAGTTACTGCAGGGGGTCCGCCAAATCTTTTGTGTGAGATGATTTTTCCTTTTACCTTAACCACTTGAACACTACCATCCCTTTTCTGAGGGGAACTTTAGCCAAAAATAGCTGATCTACAAGCTCACAACGCCTCGCGCTGCGAGGCGTTGTGAGCTTGTAGATCGGCTTTTTTTGGCAAAGAGGTATAGGTGTAGAGGGAAAAAAGAGCAGACCAAGTAAACAAAAAAAGTATAATCTGAAACACAATTTTATACAATATAGAGGGGGGGGGGGTCCCTGCTTCATCTCTCTCTCTCAGCTAGGGGGTCCTTGGGCTGAAAACGTTGAAGACCCCTGGTATAGACATTGCGTATCGTCTCTGTCGGAAACCTCATTCTGTATGTGCAAAACTGTTACTTTTCAGGATTCAAATTCAAAAATAGAAAAAGTAGTAGATCTACAAGCTTAAAACACATCGTTTCGCGCCACGTTTTGAACTTGTAGATCTGACGTGTGACGCTGTAGCGTGATCAAGTAGGGCAGGGGTCTTCAACAGGGGTCCGGGACCCCTAGGGGGTCCTCAGAGTTACTACAGGGGGTCCGCCAAATCTTTGTGTGATATGTTTTTTTTTTGCCTTATCCACTTGAACTTTAGCATCCCTTTTCTGAGGAGAACTTTAGCCAAAAATAGCTGATCTACAAACTCACAACGCCTCGCGCTGCGAGGCGTTGTGAGTTTGTAGATCAGCTATTTTTGGCAAAGAGGTGTACAGCAGGTGTAGAGGGGGGAAAAAGAGCAGACCAAGTAAACAAAAAAAGTTGAATCTGAAACACAATGTTATACAATATGGAGGTCCCTGCTTCATCTCTCTCTCAGCTAGGGGGTCCTTGGGCTGAAAACGTTGAAGACCCCTGAAGTAGGGTATTAATTTACAAAAAAAACACAAAACGTTAAAGGAGAATTCCTGTCATTTTAAGTGTCACACACAGAACGAGCTAATGCTGGTTGCTGGTTTCTCTCCCGACCTGGCAACCTGGGGCTGCCATGCAGAGAGATAAGCAGCCCCAGCGTTAGCTCGTTTGTTATTAGCCGTTAGCTTGTCGGGAGTTTTAGCGCCTGTTACATTATCATGGGACTCAACAATGAGTACTAGAAGCAAAAAAACAGACTTTGCATTGGTTAAAATAGGCGAATTTGGGCTATCCTATATCCTCCTATAATGACAACGGTGGGGGTCGATAGGGGGCTCTGTGGAGTTACGCGATTTTCATTCCTACGTTGGTAAGTGATTTGACACACATCAAACATAACACTTAAAATGACCGGAATTCTCCTTTAAAATATAGAGATAAGAGGTTTCTGCCCGACAACGACTTGGAGTGATTTGTGTCTTTTTTTGGAGTGATATTTTTATTGAAGGATATTGCACAAACCCACATTGATACATCAAAACAATCTATTTTATATTCAACACTTTTTCTTTATTAGTTTTTCAACAGATTAAAGAGAAGAAACAATCACATCAACATAAAGTATAAACACGACAAAACAAGATAAAAATCACAGCACAAAAAACAAAAACAAAACGTCGTCGGTTAACCCATAAAAATAGTTGTATTTTGTTGTGGATGTTAAGAGAAGTTTTATTTCGTCGTTATTTAAAATGTGTTTTTGTTGAGTGAACCCGTTTGGCTGCTTTAGATTTTTTGAGGAAGAAAAAAACGACTTTATTAGGAAAAGCAAGTAAGAAGCAATACAATACTAAAAACTATCCCTTTAACAGGACGTGTGGCCGTTAGCAATTAGCAATTTCCCACATTCCCTGCAAATGTTTTGCAGGGAATGTGCGCCAGTCACCCGGACACATGATGCCAGTCACCTGTCCATTTGTACACTCTCAGAGTTACAGACCCATAAGGCTCCATTTGGTTCCTGTATCTTCCTGTTCCTGTATCCATCATTTAGCTGGGTACCCCTTGGAACCCCCTCAAGTACCCCTGGGGGTCCCCGGACCCCACTTTGAGAGTTAGTCCACAGACCATAATTATCCCCGTGAGTGCAAGTACCCGAGTTTGAATCCGACTCCCGTCATGTCTTTGCCTGTCTGCCCTCTCTCTGCCCTTTGGTCTCTCTCTCTCTACACGCTCCTATCTGAAATTAAATAAGCACGAAACACCAAAAATACAAAATAAACCTTTTAAAAGAAGGAAAATAAAGGGTGGCAGATGTGAGAGCTGGCGACCTTGCGTTCCCGCGATTTAATAAAACCATAATGTTTGCCTCGAGACGCCTTGTTTGGGTTCAGAGTCTCTCTCCACCGCCATGTCAACAAGTTCCTGGTTGAAGAGGCAAAGGCTCATAAAGGCTCTGGAACAAACACACCACTGCTCTTATTAACCCGTTAACACCGGGAACACATCTGTGTCGGTTTAACATTTATTTGCCTATTAAAATAATTGCAGATCTACAAGCTCAAAGCGCGGTACCGAGTGCCGCGCTTTGAGCTTGTGGATCTGCAATTTTTTTTGAACTTTTGTGCAAATCTTTGAATGTATATTTTTTAAAGAGAACATTTGTAATTAAATCTTTGCTTCTCGGGGGATTCTACAAATATCTTCTAAATCCTAACAGTTTTTTGAAACTTATGTTGCTATATTATCAGTGGTTCTCAAACCTTTTTCAAGGGCCCACAATATATGTATTTGGCTGTGGAACCCCATCTCAAAATATGTTGTTCCAGGGGACCCCCAGAAGCAAAGATTTGAGATATATATTCAAAGATTTGCACACGGCAGATCTACAAGCTCATTGCGTGGCACTCGGTGCCGCGCTATGAGCTTGTAGATCTGCTATTTTTTGCCAACAGCCAAAGTATAAACTAATGGTTAAAGTGGTTACACAGACACGTTCCCGGTTTTAATGGGTTAACTTTCACAGACACAACAGCAGCGGCAGCAAAACAAATGAAAAACAATGGCACACGCACACCAATGTGTCTGGCCCTGCAAGTGTACACGTACACACACACACACACACACACACACACACACACACACACACACACACACACACACACACACACACACACACACACACACACACACACACACACACACAGAGGGAACAAAAACAAAACCGGGTACACATCGGTTAACCACTCAGGCTCTATATACTTCATAATAAGACAAATAGTTGTGACCTCGTAAATCTATTTTCGCTATTTTTGAAAAAATGTTGAAACAAAAAAAATGCTTCATTTTTTTCCTATGAGCCCAAAATAGAGA
>NW_028155854.1:146895-164395 GCF_963454915.1 Gymnoscopelus microlampas | reverse complement strand
ACAGATCTTATTTCATACTTATTGCTATTTTTGAATAGCCAAAGTATAAAATATTGATAAAGTGGTTACACATAATGTGTTCCCGGTTTGAATGGGTTAAGATATTTGTGTGGCTTTTTAGCCTTTATCCATAGTGTTACAGAAGGTAGAGACAGACAGGGAACAGGGGGAGAGCGACGGGGAGAGACATGCAGCAAAGCTCGTCGGGAACGGGACTCGAACCCCGGGATGTGCTGTCAGGCTACTTTGAAGCCTATAGGTGCCCGGGCCACTGCGCCAGCCGCCGATCCGTCACTGCATTTTTACTATGCTGAATCTTTGGTTTACAATTAGGGAGAGAATCAGGTTAGGATTAGCTCTGGTCCATAGCGTTAGGAGGAGTTCTGCTTAACGCTATGTGACTCTTCAGGCATTCTTTTCATACCACCGGTAGCACAGTGTCTCGACTTTAGTGAAAAATAAGGAACACACTTTTTCTACTCACCAAAACAAAAGACTTGGTGAAATGAAAAATATGTTTTTCACACTTTTAGAACAAATCCGTGGTCGTGATGAAGGACTCCTGTCTATTTAGCCATGTTGGTCACAGTGACCTTATGTGTATTGTATCACTTGATTGATAATTGTGTTCAGCCTAGAGAGAGGGAATGGCACAGGGCCAGGTGTGTTCAATTTAATTAAGCCCAGGTGTGTTGATTAGTGTGGCTGTAGCAGCTCAGTATGTTTGCAGCTTTCGATGAGTGAAGAGCTGTTCTCTGTGTGACATTACTCTTTGTTTTGACCGACGATACGTTACCTTTTATTATTAGCAATTTGGGACTGAGTTTTTTTTTTTTTTAAGATTTCTGGTTTTATAATAAACACCCTCAAAGAGAAGAGAAGCCTCTCTTGTAGTGATGAGCGGGTCGGTTTTTTTCATGACCCGCCCCGCCCCGCGACGGAACCCAACCCGCCTCAACCCGCCCCGCAAACCCATATATAAATCTATGGCTCAACCCGCCCCGCGACCCGCGATTTATTTTTTATTCTGTAAAATCATGGTTAGAAAATAATCCCCAAGTGTATTCAAACTGTTTTATTGTTATTATTCTTATTAGGAATAAAGACAAAACAAGAGCATGTGATTATTTTTATTTTTTTTGCGCGTGAGAGCGGCTGACCCGCATAATTGCCTTGGGTTGACCCGGGGGTCCTGCGGGTTACGGGTCGACCCGCTCATCACTACTCTCTTGCATTTTTACCAATGCACCACAGTGGTCACAACTTCCCAACCAGCTAAACTAACTATCTTACACTACATTGGTCATAATATGGACATGCCTAACAATAGATTATTTTTATTCTTATATGAAAAGTCACACAAAAAGCCAATCTTAATTACTGTCAAATTAAAACGTGCTGCGACAAATTCATCTTGATTTCATTCACCTGTGTGATTCCCATAGCTCACGTTCCTCCAAACACACCTGATTTTAATTACAGAGCTACTCCGTTTTAGTTACTCCAGTGCGCCACCTACAGATCTTGTGAATAGAACAGTTCCATTGAGCAGAACTATAGGTTAGGTTAGGACACATTGTGGGCTTTGGGCTGGCGGTGAAAAATGGCCAAAGATATTGTAGAAAATGGCATTCATAAAACCGCTGTCCAAAAATGTTGATGTCCTCACAAGTGTAGTAATGCAAACGTGTGTGTGCGTGTGTGTGTGTGTGTGTGTTTGTGTGTGTGTGTGTGTGTGTGTGTGTGTGTGTGTGTGTGCACGCTGAAAGGCTTGCTGGAGCACTATAATGTCGGTGACATAAAATACCTGGCACTGTATAAACAATATTGTTCTAGAACATGAACTCCATTTAACGCACATACACATACACACACATACACACACACACACACACACGCACACACACGGACACGCACACGCACACAAACACGCACAGACACACGTTGGGCAGGTTAATAATGACCATAACCCCCACCCCCAACACACACACACACACACACACACACACACACACACACACACACACACACACACACACACAGTGTGGCAGTCTATGCCCATATAAGGGTAAAAGCAGTGTGTTGTGTTTACGTTAAAACACAGCTTGTCTGAGTGGCTTCATGAGCCCACAGCCTGAGAGGGCATGCTTCTTTAACAAGCTTTTAAACACACACACACACACACACACACACACACACACACACACACACACACGCACACACGCACACTTGTCTGTTTGAAGGTATCGTCCCACGATTGTAAACATGTTTGCACAACATCATAACTTACTTTCATCCACTTTCAACCTGGCAGAGCTATTGTAGGCATTTCAAAACAGTAAAAACATTCAAACATTGTGTGTGTGTGTGTGTATGTGTGTGTGTGTGTGTGTGTGTGTGTGTGTGTGTGTGTGTGTGTGTGTGTGTGTGTGTGTGCCCGATGTGTGTGTAGTGCGCGCGGGTGTCAGCGTTTCATCGCTGTCGGGCATGAAACCTCTTATATATTTTAACGTTTTGCAGGGTGGCTTGAAAAGCCACCTCGTCTACAAACAGACCTGTACCTAGTCGTCATTTCTCCACACTTTCTTCCCTCATTGGCGGGCCTCTCAGACAAGATGCACTCATTTTCTTTACATTGGTAGCCACCCTGTAAATGACATTTAAATGTCAGTCTTGTTGTTTGTTGTTTTGTTTTTGTCATAAATGAACGCCCCATCATACTACAGCGTCACACAAAGGCTTCAGAAGCTTATGCTTTTGATGTTTTTGAATTTGAATCCTGAAAAGTAACAGTTTTGGACATGTTAGATGTAAGACGGGGGCGGGGGGGTATACCATTGTTTTAGACATTCAGTGTGACATCATCCTGTGCTTCTGCTCTTGGATTGAGCTGTATGTGAACACTAACACCTGTCCAGCGTGGGTAGACAGACAGACAGACAGACAGACAGACAGACAGACAGACAGACAGACAGACAGACAGACAGACAGACAGACAGACAGACAGACAGACAGAGAGAGACAGACAGTACTAACATCATGTTGTCCTCCAGCAGACGACTCGTAGGACAGATAGCAGAGCGTTAATCACGTGGATTAGACTGAAGCTCTGGTTGCTGGCTGGCTCTCTCTACACCCATCCTGTTTCCCTCTGGTCTGCTATATTGGATTTCCTCATTACAAGCACTTGCCTCTCTCTCTCTCTCTCTCTCTCACTCCTCGTTCCTTTGGGAGGTGTGTGTGTGTGTGTGTGTGTGTGTGTGTGTGTGTGTGTGTGTGTGTGTGTGTGTGTGTGTGTGTGTGTGTGTGTGTGTGTGTGTGTGTGTGTGTGTGTGTGTGTGTGTGCGTGCGGGTCAGAAAGGCAGCGGTTGCTCTGTGAAAGCCTATAAACATCTGCGCTCCCTTTTAAGGGATTGTTTAGAGTGACGGAACGGCAAAATAAACCTTCTCAAGGAGGCCAGCGCTCCTCACTGACAGAGAGATCTCCGCCACCAGAGTGTGTGTGTGTGTGTGTGTGTGTGCACTTTGATGTGCGTGTCGGTGTGTGTATCCTAAATTGATGGTCCTTTATTTTTGGTGGGGGGGGGGGGCACATGAGTGGGAGGAGGGAGGAGGGGGTGGGTCATGTTTTGGCAATCAGAGGCTCCTGTCAGATGACCCCTCAGTGACCCCCCCCCCCCCCAAACCTTTTCACCGCTCTTTCCCTTTGCACCTTCTTCTTCCTCTGACCTTCCTACCTGGAATGTGTCTGTGATGTGTACACACATGCATACTCACGTGCACGCATCCCACACACATGCACACACACGCGCACACACACACACACACACACACACACACACACACACACACACACACACACACGACAACCCGCCCCTCTCCTCTTTGTGGAGCGGTTGTTGTGTCTGCATCGTGGTCCAGCAACATGTATCAACTTTCTCTTCCTTTCTCTCTCTGCCATCTGTCTCTCTCACTCGCCTTTTCTGTGTGTGCGTGTGTCTGTCTCTCTCTCTCTCTCTCTCTCTCTCTCTCTCTCTCTCTCTCTCTCTCTCTCTCTCTCTCTCGTGTGCACACACTGAAAGTTCTCTCTCTCTCTCTCTCTCTCTCTCTCTCTCTCTCTCTCTCTCTCTCTCAGCTATCCACAGAGGCTGCCTGTCTTAGGTGTAAAGGGAGTTTATTCCACGCTGTCGGTCCGTAGAAGCAGAATGCTGCTTCACTGTGTGTTTTATATGTCATTGTAGGCACCTCGAGCAGGTCAGCACTTGAAGACCTGAGGGGCCGTTTTGGAACATATCTAGGCAGGCAGTCATAGAGGTAGGAGGTGCTAGACCATTGAGAGCTTTTTAAAAAACAAGTACAATTATTTTTAAATTAATCCTAAAAAAAACGGGAGCCAACGTAGTGAAGCTAACTGGAGTAATATGTTCTCTCATCTTATAGTTAGGTCTCTCTCTCTGTCTTTCTCTCTCTGGTCAGTGTGAGGAAGTGGAGTGTCCATCCACAGTGATTTAGGTCGGGGGGGGGGGGAGGGCTTTGCTCTGTATGTTTATTTGAAGCGGGAGCCATTACTGCTGTCTCTCTCTCCTATTTATATACAGACACAGAACAGACACACACTAATACACCCACACCACTATGTGCTACGTCCGCCTGTGTGTGTGTGTGTGTGTGTGTGTGTGTGTGTGTGTGTGTGTGTGTGTGTGTGTGTGTGTGTGTGTGTGTGTGTGTGTGTGTGTGTGTGTGTGTGTGTGTGTGTGTGTGTGTGCGTGTGTTACTATTCTTGTGAGGACTAAATATCTCCACAAGTATAGTAGAATTTGAGACGTTATGATGTTTAATCTGCTCCTCACAAGATAAATGGTTGTTTATATGTTGTTGTTTTTTCCGATAGGCTTACAATGAGGAAAAGACTGAGGTTAGGATTAGACATTCAGAGGTTATGTATTGTAAAAGTCATAACCTACCCCCCCCCCCCCTGTTTTCTTCTCAAACGTTTTACTTTACATATTTTGGTTTTTCTTATTTTTCATTTTGTTTTTATATTTTATTATTATGTGTTTATATGATGTTCTGCATATTGTATAGTAGGGGGTCCCCAGCAAAAGTAGTTAACATAGCATCACAATCATTTCAACCACTTTATCAATTTACCCTATACAGTATGTTGGCTATTCAAAAATAGCAGATCTACAAGCTCACTCGAACAAGCTTTTTTTTTTATCTTGAAAGGGTGGGGAAACAGAGGAGCTAAATTACCCTTGGAACATTTTGAATAATTTTGATGATTTTTTTTTAACACAAATCTTCTCTTCTGGGGGTCCCTGGCACAAAACATTTTCAGACGGGGGTCCGTGGCCAAATACATATCAGTTTGGGGGTCCGTGACACAAAAAGGTTTGAGAACCATGTTGTCCTATAGAAGACGACGGACCGCTCTATAAGAGGAGTGCAAACCCTATAGTATTCATTCATAAAAAAGGGCTCCATCTTTGCACCCTCCACAGTTAAGTCTACACTCAGTACTTCTGAGGTGCACACACACACAAAGCCGTGCCCCCCCCCCCCCCCCCCCCAGCATGGTTAGCATGCAGTCTCTCGCGGGGTCTGTGTGTCTGCTGGCATGGCTCCAGTCTGGTCCTCAAAGGCATGTGTGATTCACCTTAATGAACCACGTGTAATCAACTAACTGAGAGGGAATAAGCAAACATGGACATCCGGCGTGTGGGGGCATGTATCATTCATACCTCTATAAACGTGTGTGTGTGTGTGTGTGTGTGTGTGTGTGTGTGTGTGTGTGTGTGTGTGTGTGTGTGTGTGTGTGTGTGTGTGTGTGTGTGTGTGTGTGTGTGTGTGTGTGTGTGTGTGTGTGTGTGTGTGTGTGTGTGTGTGTGTGTGTGTGTGTGTGTGTGTGTGTGTGTGTGTGTGTGTGTGTGTGTGTGTGTGTGTGAGTGAGTGAGTGAGTGAGCCAGCCCCTTTGGGTCCATTTGGTTCCATTTCTACACTCTTCAGAGTAAAAATAACACAAAGGATTTTATGTGAGTGTGTTTATGTGTTCATGCCAGTTTTGTGTGTGGGGTGTGTGCGTGCGTGCGTGCTCAGGGAGGGAGTGTGTGTGTTCATGCCAGCGGTGTGTGTGTGTGTGTGTGTGTGTGTTTGGTGTAAACTAGTCCCACGGCGTCTATAGCCGTGTGCGTTTGCCATTACTGGAGGGGGTTGCCACATGCTTGTAAAAGCCTCGTTAACACAAAGACCTGCTCACATGTTAATTGGCTAATTGACTAATTAATTTTTGCATAAAAGGCAGGCGAGGGGTTGGGGGGGAGGGGGGGGCTGCTAATTGAAAGTGACTATAGGTTTAATTACGTGGTGAAAAGACTGGGGAAGGTGGGAGGCAGAGATATGCGTTACGTTGATGTTCTTTTGTTTTTTTTGCACATATACCTTCTGTCTTTTGTATTTTTATCTACTGTATCTCTCTCCTCCGCATCCATACATTGTAATCAGATGAATGTCACTTCCAGGATGGCTGCACGTACAGTATATATATATTAGTGGTGTCAAAAATAATCGAATAATCGATTAATCGCAATGCGGACATGGACAATTATGAATCGATTCACAAATGTCAATAATCGATTAATCGAATAATCAATTTTGAAAAAGAAAAATTTTTTTTTTTGTTACATTTATTTAATTTTAGTTTTTTAATCAATTGCACAGAGAAGCAGGCAAATTTATATGTCGTTCAGTATATCTGACTGCTTGTATTGACTGATGAAAAGGTTTCCATGTTGTACAATAATATAGAAAAGTGTGATGCATCGCGATGCATCGTCGAATCGAATCGAATCGAATTATTACAAGGTTAATTGTAATCGAATCGAATCGTTACCTGGTGAATTGTAATCGAATTGAATCGTGAGGGCAGTGCCAATGCACACCTCTAATATATATATATATATATATATATATATATATATATACTGTACGTGCAGCCATCCTGGAAGTGACATTCATCTGATTACAACATTAAAACATGAAAGGCAACAGTGGTGTGCACAGACATTTTGAGGGGCAGGTGCTCAAGTAAATTATACTTTTTTTTGTTTACTTGGTCTGCTCTTTTTTCCCTCTACACCTATACCTCTTTACCAAAAATAGCCGATCTACAAGCTCACAACGCCTCACAGCGCGAGGCGTTGTGGGCTTGTAGATCTGCTATTTTTGGCTAAAGTTCTCCTCAGAAAAGGGATGCTAGGTTTCGAGTGGTTATGGTAAAAAGAAAAATCATATCACATAAAGATTTGGCGGACCCCCTAGGGGTCCCGGACCCCCTGTTCAAGACCCCTGCTGTAAACTGAAAAAAGGAAACTTCTGGTCAAGAGGGCAAAGGGCAGGTGCACGTCCCTGAAAGGCAAGGTTGGTGACTCCCCCGAACTCTCATATAGTATACTGTATGTACTGTAACTTTTCCGTTTTTACAAAACAATATATATCAACAATGGGAGTCGACGCTAGTGTCGTCACTCTCACATTAGATCACGCTGGATAAACCTACCCCATATTTGCATACTGGTTCCTGATTGGTGCCCCACAACTTCGTGGGCAGCGAGCGACCGAGTGGTGCCAGATTAATCTGCCGAGGTCTGTTTTTTTTTGCACTGGCATATTTGTTTTGGTTGCACAAAATCGTCCCCTTCTAGCAAAACAAACAGGGAAAACACAGAAATACAGTGAGAGGACAATGTGTTTCTGCAGGTAAACACCACCACACTATTCCAGTGGCCGATGACTGCTGCTATATAGGAAATGATGGGGAATTATTTAAAAAAAATGCAAAACTCAAAACACGTCGCTTCGCGCCACGTTGCCAGCTTGTAGATCTGCTACTTTTGATGCTTTTGTGTGACTCTGTAGTATACTACAAGTATCTACCATATATATTGCTGGGTTCTCTGGCTCTTCTGTCTGCCCTGGCCACTCTCTTTCTTCCAGAGACCTTTGGTCGACCTTTACCTGAAACCAGTGCCATCTATTAGAGAGTTACGCCAACTCCGTTCACTTCTTCGGGCCAGGTCTTCTACATACACATACATTGGCGAATAGTGACAAATCCCTAAACCGGAAGTTCATGGAATGCATTGAAGTCGACGGCTCCTTGTCACTATTTCCAGCTACATGAACCACGTGACCGACGCTGTTTCTGACCCCTCATTGGCGCAACTCTCTAATAGAAGGCTCTGCCTGAAACTATCCAGCAGATGCCTGTGAGAGAAAGGTATTATAAAATACAATTATAAAAAGGAAAGGTGAGAGGTGAAAAGGAGAAAGGTATTCATTATTAACATAAATTAGCTGTCACCTTCAACACTCCATATATGGAGATAGCTAACTTATTGTGACGTCAATGTGATGTCACAAGCATCAAAGTGATGTCACAAGCATCAATGTGATGTCACAAGGTCATAAAGCTGAGATGCAAGAAGTATTACTTCTCTCTTCGACGACTCTCAAGACTGTTTTTGCACAAGACGTGTTCAACTGTTTTTGCACAAGACGTATTCAACTGTTTTTGCACAAGACGTATTCAACTGTTTTTGCACAAGACGTATTCAACTGTTTTAGCACAATACGTATTCAACTGTTTTAACACAATACGTATTCAACTGTTTTAACACAAGACGTATTCAACTGTTTTAACACAAGACGTATTCAACTGTTTTAGCACAATACGTATTCAACTGTTTTAACACAATACGTATTCAACTGTTTTAACACAATACGTATTCAACTGTTTTAGCACAATACGTATTCAACTGTTTTAACACAATACGTATTCAACTGTTTTAACACAATACGTATTCAACTGTTTTAGCACAATACGTATTCAACTGTTTTAGCACAATACGTATTCAACTGTTTTAACACAATACGTATTCAACTGTTTTAACACAATACGTATTCAACTGTTTTAACGAGACGTATTCAACTGTATTCAACGTCTTGTGTTAAAACCTTGACCGGAGAGACTTCATCAGTTTGACTGAAATGTCCGCATTTTCCAGGCTCACAGAGGCAGTTGTCCGCTATATACCAATACACAATCTTATTCATGCCTCAGAAGAAACTGCAGATTTGAAGCTAGGGGATATTGTGAGGATAAGCGGAAACTTCTCATTCTATCCGAGGCATGTGCACAAGTACACGAAGACCGGATACAACCTCAAAGATATCTTTGAGGTGCTGCGATGTCCCTTGACGAGCAGCGATGTCCCTGTACCAACTCTGGAGGAGAAGGACCCATCTGAGGTGGGAATAAAAGAGGTGTGTAGTGGAACATCGATCAAATTGAAAATCACTTTTGAAGGACTAGTCCAAGTCTCAGTGGGGGGGAAACACTCTAGCAAAGTGGAAGGACATTTTGCCCCGCTCACAATTCTGAGGGCTCTGGATGTAGAGAGACTTTTAACAAACCTCATTTCCTTTACAATGAGACAACAGGAATTGGCCACACTGAATGGGTATATTAGATGTGGGGATAGTCTGGGCATAGTGACTCAGGTTGTTGTCAACACCGGGGACAAGGATGTGTACCATGAAACATCCACCTCATCAGGGTCGATAGGGATTGGAGTGAGATCACTGAGTGCCACCTTGACAGCCGGAAAGGAGGTTTACGGAAAAGACATATCAATTGCAAAAGGTACGGTCTTTGGCTATAAGCTTACGAAATGGACTGCCAGAAAACAGAAACAAGACCCAGTCTTGTTAGAAGTGTGTCATTTTCAAAAACTTCCCTATCAGCAAAAGGCTGAACTGTTTCACGCAATCCAAGCCATCATGGAGGAATATGAGAAGCTCAAGGATGTTGGGGATGCTATGGATGACGTGATGGTTCTGAAAGGAGAGGACGTAGAACTAAAGCTTGAACCAAATAAACAAGGATCAATCTTCCGCAATCATTGCAAGGAGGCAGCGACCATAATCACTCTGTTCCAAAAAGGCTTCCAACAATATGACATTGCATCAATGCTGAAAGCTGGTTATTGCTCTATTAGTGCCATGACGATGGTTCCTGAAGACGCACTGGCCATCCTCCGTAAATATATTAATCATAAGAGTCTGAAATTCCTCAATGGCCTGTTGAGCTTAATACAGGACTGGTTTCAGGGGGAAACTGGTGCTCGTCAGCTGCCCGAAGACATAAAAGAGAACAAGAACATTCACGCTTTGCTCATCAGTTGCGGATACGTGTACAATTCTACACGTTATACATACAGGAGTTGTAACCCGGATCAATTCAGAAATCTTCAAATCACAGTACAAATGTTGTGTGATATGTCAAAGGTCTTTGAAAGAGTAGGCGGGAGGAGTAGAATGAATGCTCTACCTCTGGAGGAGGTAGAAAAAGGAGAAGAGGAGGGAGAAAAAGGGGTGAAAAAGTAATTGGCTAATCTTTCCAAAGGAGGCGTCTAGGGGCGGGATCATCCAATCACCTGCCAAGTAGCTTGAAAAAATAAAAATGCCGTGAAACAAAATGTGTGTCGCAAGCTTCTTCCATTTGACAGTCAGGGCCGGCGCACCCATAGAGGCGACCTAGGCAGCCGCCTAGAGCGGCAGTTTGGAGAGGCGGAAAAAAAAGTAAAAACGTTTTTTTTAAAAAGTCGACGGCGGAAAAAAGTGTCGGCCAACCTGGTGCAGTTTTTCGAAAATTGGCCTATTGGTGAAGAATGTGAAGAAGGGAACATTTGTAACTCAAATCTTTGCTTCTGGGGGATTCTACAAAATGTCTTCTAAATCCTAACAATAAAAAAAAAAAAAGTATGTTGCTATAATGAGTGGTTCTCAAACTGTTTCATGTCAAGGACCCCCACAATGACCCCCACAATGACCCCCAGGACCCCCACAATGAAATGACCCAAATGTCAAAATACGTTGTTCCAGGGAACAAATTGGGGTCCCTGCTTCATCTCTCTCTCAGTTAGGGGGTCCTTGGCCTGAAAAGGTTGAAGACCCCTGCGTTAAACAGTTTCATTTTAGTGTATTTTGTGGGTTTTTGGGACACAATGTAACGGCAGCGACGCGTTGCTGCACCTTCACAGGGCATCATGGGAAATGTAGTCATTGTCTCCGCCAGGAGACTATGTTTTCACTTTCCGTTCCCCCCCTCGGCCAAGATAACGTTGGTCAAGCCTCACGTGACACGTGACAATACGTTGAAAGAGTGTGCTCTGATTGGCTGGTGAGACGCATGACGTATAGCGGCCTATAAATAGATGTGTCACTTTGAAAGAGTCTTGGTCTCTTTCAAAGTGAGGTAAGACAGGAATAATCACGAAATGGCTGAAAAATGGCGGAGCAATACATTATGTAGACACACTGGTGTCATCACAATACGTAGACAGGATTAATCAAGAACAGTACATTCCAGTACAAACTGATATCACAGTTGATGACAGATGATAGCACGGTTCTGCTGGCGGAGACTTGTGCTCCGAAGAGCACATTTTCTAGTTTCTGCTAATTTCACTTCTGCTGTGTTAAAGGGATATTGCACTTTCAAAACAACTGTGTGGTGCTGATGTTTGTTGTGTGAAGCTTAATGTCAGAGTGTTTGTGTTGGAGCGCCTCAGTGCGGCTGCAGAGTTCATGTGCAACATCTTGCATGTGTGGCTGTGGCTTAACAGTTTTCCTTCGCCGTGTCTGTAGGTCACCCCCAGGGACCCCCAAGGGTCTCCAGGGACCCCTAAGGGGGGGGGCATGGACCCCCTTTTTTTTTTCTTTTCTCCCATCCCATGATTTTGTACCCCCAAACGATATTTTCTTTTTTTTTGGGGGGGGGGGGGGGGCTGCCAAGTGGGCGCTGCGTGGGCACTAGACGTTCAGCCCGCGTAGCGGGCCGAACTTCTAGTTATTTACAATGCAAAGAAGAGTAATATCATGATTATAAGAAGTACAGAAGCACACTGTCATTTCCTGTCTTTCTTCTGTCTGGTACTGCCCTTAAGGTCTGTGATGAGGTCAAGTACTTAGGCCATTATTTGACAAATGACTTATCTGATGATAAGGACATCTACAGACAACGTAGAATGTTATATGCACAAGCCAACATGCTTGTTCGTAAGTTTAGTATGTGTTCAGCTTCTGTGAAGTCCACACTATTCAAAGCTTTTGTACATCTATGTATGCTGCCCACTTGTGGCGGCGCTACAGATAGCGCAGTATGCAGAAACTCAATGTAACTTATAATGATGGCATGAGACTGCTGCTTACAGTGCCACGATGTAGCAGTGCAAGCCAAATGTCTGTTAGTATCGGTGTACCCACCTGCTCCGCTGTGCTGCGGAACCTCATGTACAAATGTATGTGAAGGCTGTCTGATTCTGCCAACAGCATCATTTTAATCCTGAATAACCCTTTATATAGCTTGGTCAGGTTTGTATCTAAACTGTGGAACCATTGGCGTGTAAGCCTGTATATGAATCTGTGATTTTAATGTGGACTATGTCCGCCTCTGTTGTCTGTGTATTGTATGTTTTTTTTTATGTACTATGGACCATGTGTCCTTACTAAAGTTTGATTGATTGATCGATTGATAACAAGGCTATTAACTCATTTTGGATAAAAAAAAAACGTTTGTTGCAAAACTGTGGTATATTGAAATAGCATAGTTCTAGAGATACCTGAGATGAACACACATGCGGACTTACAGGGTCTGGTTAGAGATACCTGAGATGAACACACATGAGGACTTACAGGGTCTGGTTGGAACCACATAATGAACAGGCCTCGAAACACTCATCCCCCACTGAATGCCACACACAGGAAACTCAGATGGTCAATGATTAACAGTGATCTAAAACACTGACAACACCTAGTCTTTGGACTTATATACATGCACCCATACATAATACCATATACCATTATACACTAATATACCGGTACCCATATTGCAATGCACTCACATTACAATGCAACCATGCATATTGCCAATGATGGGCTACGGATGATACATTCTATTGGTGATTATGTTCACACACACACACACACACACACACACACACACACACACACACACACACACACACACACACACACACACACACACACACACACACACACACACACACACACACACACACACAAACAAATTTAGCACACACATATTTACACACAGTCTCAGTACTTGTAACGCACACACATATGTGCACACTGAAGTACATCCTTGCATGCCCACACACACACATACATAGGACACACACTGTTATACATCTGGATCTCAACACACACACACCTCGTGCACAAGCTTAGAAAACAGTGTGCATGTACACACACACATAAATATATACATGTATAAATATTCACTCTGAGTTCACTTCTGTCTCTTGTTCCTGCCAAGCTGCCATGTAAAAGCCATGTAACAATACTTGTCTTCACTCCTTACATAAAGTAACAAAGGAGAAGAAATGCCAGGACTCTCTCATTCATCTCAATAGAGGCAAATAGTCCCACAGATTAATGCACTTTACCACAAAACAAAAAAGTGTTTCTGCTTTCCTGAAGAAATTAAGGGCACCAGCGAGATGACGAGATGACTGTGTCCCAGACAAAAACTCATGTGTCACATTTGTATAATCCCCAGAAGCAAAGATTTGAGTTACAAACGTTGGAACATTCACAGAAGACGCACCTGACGTAGGTTGGGACACTCTCAGAGCACCCACCTCAAGCTCCTTTATGCGCCAGGAAGTCTCCGCCTCAATTTCCAGCTTGCGTATTTTTAGCTGGTGCTCGAGCTGTGCTTGACGCATTTGCACTTTCTCATAAGAATCCACTTTGATCTGTGCAATACGGACGTTCACGTCATCTTTAGACCCATCTGGATCGGGCAGGGAGGGAGGATCACCACCCCTACCTGCCTGTGGCTGTGCCTCAGCTTTGTCCGCTGGGGCACCCATGCCACCATGCACATTGAGCTCATTTAACGCATCGGCTTCGCCAGGCACCACAGGCAACACAACCAGAATATCCTTCTCCACCAATCCAGCCACCACCAGAGTTTTAAGCTCATCTTTACATGCCAACTTGGACATCGTGATTTCAAAATAAAAAGCTATATTGTGCAAGTCCTCTTTGTGACAATTATCAATTGCTTCCAATGATGGATTTTCAAGAAATTTCTCAAGATTAAATGGAGCCATCCCTCTACTCCTAGCCAAACAAAATGTATACAACTGTATGCCACTTGATTAATTAATTTGAAAAAAACAAATTAACAGCTCAGGTTCAATAAAGCTGACGAGCCCCCATTATGCTACGACGCACCAGGTCTAGGGGAGTAGGAACGCAACAAGGCAAGATGGTCCAAGCCAAACTTAAGCTTTTATTTTCAGACGTGCAAATATATACAGTGAGGTGCTACTCGTGCGTAATATGAATAGGGCTGGACAGGAACCAAATCAAAGAACTAAATGAAACAAACAATACTTCCTATAACCACTAGGGAACCCCCAACGCTGGCTACCTGAATAATACACTCCAAAGAAGACAATAAAGAACTTACCCTATAGCTGACTACTCTAGTCTGAACTGGGCCAACACAAAAATACAAGGTACTGGAACCTGCCCTCTGAGGTGTTAACACATTAAAGAAGAAATATAATAGTAGGTACAATACTTGCCCTGGATAACACAATTAGTACATTAATGTAAGTAGCAACCTGTACAAAGAGAAGGGAATGATAAGGCACATTAGGCAACTCTCTGCTCCGGTGGGCACGCTGCCACTAGCCTACTCTAGACTCAGACAGATCACACCTGACAGCGGCCGTGAATGAAGGATTCAGGTCGGCTTTAAAGGGACGGACAGAACGGTGATTGGAGGGGTGCGGAGTGCTGACCTTGAAGTGAAGAGCTCCCCACCAATCCTAGAGACGGAGTCGCACCCAGGATCTGCATAACATCGAAGGGAAGACGAGGACGAGGACGAAGACGGGCGCGCGCACACATAACACAACACAGACAACAGATCCTCTACACTGACGCTCTTATCCGTAACAGTCACATTTGTATACGAAGTGAAGATTTGAATGTTCTGACAAGGCACACACTCGTGTTATATTTTTCTGTGTGTTGGTTGTCATGGCAGCCAGTTCCCACTTGATGTTATGTGGGAGTTCTGACTGCTCCAGACCGCACTGAAGAACTGCTAGCTTGCATAGCGTCTTCAGACTAGGATTTAAGTCTAAGATGCACAGGTCATTTTCAAAAAGGATGACACGATCTCCCACCATGCAATGGCTCGTACCGGACATTTGTTGACGCAGGTTTTCGCCCCCAGGCTTAACCTTCTTCCAGGAGAAGGTCTCTGGATTGAATTTCCACAGATCACTGAAGCCCCTGTTACCACGGCCAAAGAAAATGTACAGCTCTCCATTGTAGGGAAAGGCTAAATGCTTCAAGTGTCCTCCCGGGAGAAGATGTGCAGAAGGCGTCCTGCTCAGCCAGCAGTCGGTCTCTGTGTCAAACACACCTATGTTGTTGCCGTAATCCACGGGGTCCACCACGCCCCCAAATACAAACATCTTTGTACCGATGATGGTGGCAGAGTAACACAGTGAAGCGGGTGGCGGAGTTCCTCTGGTGTTAATGAAAGACCAGACCATCGCGGTGGTGTCCAACCTGTAGATGTACGTACTGCGTCCGGCCGACGTCTTGCCTACTCCGTAGATAAGCATGTCCTTCCCCAGGACACAGGCTGAGTGGTTGTGCCTGTTCCCTGGAACGGTCCCAGACACCCTGGGTTGTGACCATGCGTGGGTGTCCACATCAAAGGCCCAGAGCTGGTCGCCGTAAGGATACCCTCCCCAGATGTATATGATGTTTTCTATAAGCACAGCTGTAAGGCCATAGGGTTGACACAGGCGGCCACGGGGTGGCCACAGGTGGCCACGGGGTTCTCTTCTTCTATCCACCTTCGCCCAGTGCAGAGACACTGTGTTAAACACGTGCACCTCAACATCAGAATAAACAGAGGTACAGTCCAAATGTCCAAAGCAGTACAACTTGTGTCCAACTGCAATGGCAGCATGAAAGTACTTTCTGTTGAAAGGTATTTCCATCAGATGCAGCGTCCAGCGAAACATTCCACACAGCAGCACCACCCGGTGGCCCAACACAGTATTTCGCTTAACTCAACTATCTGAGGTTAGTCGATACGGTTGATCTAACAACGTAACTATCTGTTAGTTGATGAAACCTCAAGTCAATACGGTTACACTAGATTAGGTTATTTACACGCTAAGTCTATATACGGTTCTTAAATTATTATATTTGATCTGACTATTCCTTTTAAAAGACAATTACATGGTTGTGATGATGATGGTGTGATGTCATTGCATTATGATGTCATTGTTTCGGTTAAACAGTCTGATTTGATCATCAGTACCATTACGTTCTCCAAGTTCTCCCACAAAACTATCCTTCTCCGTTCTCTACACTGGCTCCCCGTAGCGGCTCGCATCCAGTTTAAAACCCTGGTGCTAGCCTATAGGGCAGTGAAAGGAACAGCTCCTTCTTAACTCCGGAATATGGTCAACGCTTACACCCCTGCCCGACCACTCTGGTCTGCCGCCTCGGGGCGACTGATTGCCTAGTCGCTCAGTGGTCCTTCTGGCCGATCTAGACGGTCACAGCTTTTTTTCTGTTCTGGCCCCACAGTGGTGGAATGAACTCCCCACTGATGTCAGGACAGCAGAGTCACTGCCCATCTTTTGCTGCAGGCTGAAAACCCACCTCTTCAGGAAACACTACCCTTACATCTCATTTGCTCATTTGATTTTCCTATGTGTCTCATCTGTTTAAGAAAGTAGATAGCTGATATATTGCACTTTTACCTTAGCGCTAGGTATCCTCTTAGTTGCTTGTTTTAGAAGAGAATGCACTTAAGACTTCTGGTGATTAGTAGTTTCCCTCCTTACCTATGTTGAATGCACTTATTGTAAGTCGCTTTGGATAAAAGCGTCTGCTAAATGACTGTAGTGTAATGTCATGTAATGTAATGTATTTGCATCTATCCCGAGTAGACTTCCTAGTTAAAGAAAACAAGTGGTAAAGATAGCATTGTTTTTATATATAATGAATAAGTTATTAAAACACATAAAGGCTACACAAAAAAAAAAAAAGATCTACCCAGACAATTAATTATATAATAACATTATTAACAAGTCTATGGGAGTGCCGTAACTCTCAATTGCTCTGGACGTATCAATGGCGTACACCTCCAAATGTGGGCGTGGTTTCAGCTCTGTCCGTCCCCAGTGACTCACCGTGCACAAGGTTGCTGCTGATTGGTCCAGAGATGTTGTCAGTCATGGCTGCCAGTTCCCACCTGATGTCATGTGGTAGTTCAGACTGCTCCAGACCGTGCTGAATAACTGCCAGCTTACATAACGTCTTGAGACTAGGACTCAGATCTAAGATAAGCAGGTCATTATTTGCC
>NW_028155854.1:111895-136895 GCF_963454915.1 Gymnoscopelus microlampas | reverse complement strand
CATTCCCAGAGCCTTACAGTACAGCCATGTATGTATCTGGTCTGACAACAACCCTGGTGATGGTGTGTTGGCCCTTTAGCTTTGAGCTCTCTGCTACTGTCTATCCTAGGGTCGTCCACCTACTGTACCACGCCCATATGTAGGCAAGTATGTAAGTCTGATGTCATTTACTCATCCTACCTGGGGCCAGGGTTGCCAGATCCATGCTTATCATAATTTCCCCCGCAAGATTTTATTTTGAAAATAGCCGATCTACAAACTCACAACGCGTCGCATATTACGTCAAATAAGAAATGTGTTCCAAAAATAAACAAATGACCCTGGAGGTTTGACTCTTATGGATATGAAGCATCAGCTGACGGTGAGAAAACGCTAATGTTACTTCCGCCAAATTAGTTACATTTTCACCAGAAACAGACTGTATCAAATACGAGTGACTGACTATCATAAACGATACAGAGCCTCCTCCATGATAATATCACAGAGACAGTTTGTTTATTTTTGGACCCCAATTCTTATATGAGACGATTCTAAGATGCGACCCAGGGGATGAACGAGTGACGTCAGGACTTCTGTACTCTATTACGCCCATATATAGGAGCGCCAGCAGACACACTGGGTGTCACTGGAGCCACTGTCCACACTGATAAAACTGATATTTGGCGATACTCGTTTGCCTCCCTCATCCATGCGCAAAGGCAGTATTAGGTCACTAAAACAGATTTTATGCCGTCTGAATCCATGCAAGGCACCAACCTGCTCATCGGGAGCAATTAGGGGTTCAGTGTCTTGCTCAAGGACACATCGACACTAACTCTGGGGGAGCCCCTCAGGGCTCTACACTAGTGATTTTTCTGTTTCACTCTACATTAAATATCTAAGCTGAAAATGAGCCACAGTACAGGTGGTGGTTAATCACTTTGAACCATGGGGTCACAGTTTGAACCATGGGGTGACAGTTTGGGGTATGTCCGTCCGTATAGGCAAACATTTTCCAAAAATGTGCATTTTCCAAAATAGCTAAAATAGCAGATGTACAAGCTCACAACGCCTTGAGATGACAATGCTGTGTGAGCTTATAGATGCACGGGTATGTTCGGCATGTGAAATAGTATAAAATAGGGCTTAAGAGTTTAATAACACTGATATTATGGTGGCAAATATAAAATATGAAAATAGAAACGGCGTGTTTCGGTGGGGCAGATATATCCGTATACGTGGGAATAATATGCACTTAATTTGCAGAGTGCGTGAATATAAATCTGTCCCTGTGCTATTTATAGGTCCATTAATGGCTGTAGTAGAGATGTTGTGGTCGGTAGCTCTGTCCTCTTAGACCCCCGTTGGCCACGCTTTTCTCTACACATACCTACAGATGAGTGTGTGTGTGTGTGTGTGTGTGTGTGTGTGTGTGTGTGTGTGTGTGTGTGTGTGTGTGTGTGTGTGTGTGTGTGTGTGTGTGTGTGTGTGTGTGTGTGTGTGTGTGTACATGTGTGTCTCATAGTTTCATAGCCAGTGGTGGAAAGTAACTAAGTACATTTACTTAAGTACTGTACTTAAGTACAATTTTGAGGTATTTGTACTTTACTTGAGTATTTCCAATTTCCAATACTTTTACTTCTACTCCACTACATCTCAGAGGCAAATATTGTACTCCACTACAATTATTTGAAAACTTTAGTTACTAGTTACTTTTCAGATATAAATTATGCTATTATGAAACATACATTAACAACTTTAGCCTTATTTTATACATAAGCTATTTGAAAATAGCCGATCTACAAGCTCACAACGCGTCGCGATGCGACGCGTTGTGAGCTTGTAGATCGGCTATTTTCAAATATTTTAGTACTTTTACTTTTGGTACTTTAAGTACAATTTGATACCAATACTTTTCTACTTTTACTCAAGTGCATTTTTAATTCTGGACTTTTACTTGTAACAGAGTATTTCTATAATGCAGTATTGGTACTTTTGCTTAAGTAAAGAATTTTAGTACTTTTTCCACCACTGCTCATAGCTATGCAGACTCCCGCTGACAGACAGACAGACAGACAGACAGAGAAAAGCACGGACAATGAATGGATGGACCACTTTCATTTTGATGAAAGGAAAATAAATGAACGCGAGGGCATTTACGTTGTCTATCATCCTACAAAAAATATTAAAAAATAATATCCATCACACCCACCCCCCCCACCCACCCACCCACACACACCCCTCCCTCTCTTCCAGGCCCACTTCCCCCATTACCGTCTCCTCTTCCCAGCCTGCGAGGGGTTAACTAACCCGTTTAAGGGGAACCACGGAAAACAATACGTGCCCCCCCCCCCCACCCCCCCCCCGCTCGAAAAAAAAAAAAAAGACAATGGCGGTGCTTTCTTCCCTCGTCCGTATTTGTAATTTAACATCAAAAGGCTCCTCTCTCAGCGACCTCTGTGTGCCGGGCGTCGCTTTAATGAAGCACCCCCCCCCCCACAACCCCCCCCCCCCCCCCCCCCCCCCCCGCCCGCCGTCGCCCGACACCCCCCACCCTCCCCCACCCCTCCCCCCACCCCCCTTAATCACATTCAAATTGGTTAGTGTTCAGAAAATAGAAATATGTATTAGATAGCAATAAATTTTCATCATTGGCTAAGCCTGCTTCTTAATTGTCCTGTCCCAAGGCTTGGGAATTTCATTGTTCGTTGGGTGCTTAACCCTTTGAGACCGGGAACGCATCTGTGTCATTTTAGATTTTTTTTACCACTTCAACCATTATTTTATACTTTGGCTATTCAAAAATAGCAGATCTACAAGCTCATAGTGCGCCACTCGGTGCCACACTATGAGCTGCTATTCTTTTTTATATCTGATATTTTTGAAAAATCTTGAACATTTGTGCAAATATTTTAATATATATATATATATGTATTTAAAGCAAACATTTTTAACTGAAATCTTTGCTTCTGGGGGTCCCTGGAACAAATTATTTTGAGAAGGGGGTCCGCGTCCAAATACGTATTATTTGACATGAAAAAAGTTCAAAGAACTGTTAGGATTTAGAAGATATTTGTAGAATCCCCCAGAAGCAAAGATTTTAGTTAAAAACGTTCGCTTTAAAAACATAAATATATTCAAAGATTTGCACAAAATGTTCACTTTTTGTTCAATTTTTCAAATCGCTATGAGCTTGTAGATCTGCTATTTTTTTAATTGCCCCAAATAAATCGTATAAAATGACACGGTATGCGTTCCCGTGTCACTTTAGATTTCTTTGGCTATTCAAAAATAGCAGATATACAAGCTCATGAGCTTGTAGATCACCTATTTTTTTTTTAATCTTGACATTTTTTTTGTTGTTGATTTTTTTCAAAAAACTAGTTAGGATCTAGAAAACATTTTTTAAGAATCACCCCCCAGGTCTGAATGTGTTAAGTCCCCCCATCTCATTCAGTCTCTCTGACATTACTGCTGAGGGCTCTAATGCCCAACTAATTTGAATGGGGATTTACATGATAGAGCAGGGGGCATTAAAAATGTTGGAGGGAAAAAATGGGGGGAAAAAAGGAGAAGGAAGAAGAAGGAGAGGAGGGAGGAAAAAAAGAATAAAAGAGAGTGAGAGGGGGGGGGGCTTCTTTCACTTCAAAAGTCACTTTGTTCAAAGTCAAATGACAGTGTTTAAAGATGCTCTCTCTCTCTCTCTCTCTCTCGCACGCGCTTGCTCGCTCGCTCTTTCTTTCCTCTGGATTTTTGGGCATCGTGGCCAGGTTTAATGGTTCGTTATCTTAGCTCCCTCCCATCTCTACTGTACGTCTCTCTCTCTCTCTCTCTCTCTCTCTCTCTCTCTCTCTCTCTCTCTCTCTCTCTCTCTCTCTCTCTCTCTCCCTCTCTCTCTCGACCATGTGAGCCTTTGTCTCATGTGAGCCCCACACTGTTAGGGAATATACATTGTGTTTTTTTTTTTTTTCATTTATTAATTTATTTTCATATTTTTTGAGGGACTGCAGGCATTGGAGGACTTTCTGTCACTCACTCCTCTCTCTCTCTCTCTGTCTCTCTCTCTCTCTCTCTCTCTCTCTCTCTCTCTCTCTCTAAATGAAACCTCTACAGTAGCTACCTCTCAGAAGTATTCAGTAACTTTAAGGAGATGGTGTGTGTGTGTGTGTGTGCGCGCGTGCATGCTTGCGTGCGTGTATGTGTGTGTGTGTGTGTGTGTGTGTGTGTGTGTGTGCGCGTGTGTGTGTGTGTGCGTTTTTCTAATATTAGATTAGCTGTGTCTGCCATGTAACCCGTCCCACCCAGTGTGTCTGGCAGGGGTCCGTGATGATGGAATGCCCGGAATTGTTTTCTATTTGTTCTAGAGTTTTTTGGGGGGATCAGGAGGTAGATTGTGTGTGTGTGTGTGTGTGTGTGTGTGTGTGTGTGTGTGTGTGTGTGTGTGTGTGTGTGTGTGTGTGTGTGTGTGTGTGTGTGTGTGTGTGTGTGTGTGTCTGTGTCTGTGTGTGTGTGTGTGCATGTGTGTTAGTGTCTGTCCATGTAGACACATAAAATGTCTATAAGGCAGACATAGAGTCAACATTCTGATGGAGGGAGTTTTGTGTGTGTGTGTGTGTGTGTGCAGTGCATGTGCGCATGCATGTGTGTGTGTGTGGCTATACTGCATGTGCCAGAGTATATTGATTTGGTGGTCAGGTGACTCACCCCTTATGCCAGACACACACACACACACACACACACACACACACACACACACACACACACACACACACACACACACACACACACACACACACACACACACACACACACACACACACACACACACACACACACACACACAGTGAATTCAGGGTTAGAATGGTTGACAGTAAGACTGTACTGTTTACAGAGTATTTAATGACTGTTGGCCTGATGTTGTGTTCTAAACAGTGATGCTACGCGGCTCCGCCCCCAGCCTGTAATTAGTGTGTTCACCCTGACCTTTGGGTCACCTCAGATGAGGGAAGGTCACAGAGGGTCACGACTAATGAGAGAGAGAGAGAGTGAGAGAGAGAGAGAGAGAGAGAGAGAGAGAGAGAGAGAGAGATGGAGCCTATAGATACAGAGTCAAGGAATTATCACACAGACGCACACACACGCACACACGCACGTACGTACGCACGCACGCACACACACACGCACACACGCACGTACGTACGCACGCACGCACACACACACGCACGCACGCACGCACGCACGCACGCACGCACGCACGCACGCACGGACACACACACACACACGCGTGGACACGGACCCACGCACATGCACACGCACACACACAACCACTATGAGCGCTTTATAGAAAAGATTATCAAAGAGCTTCAGTTTTTTTGCATTTACAGTAATGCTTCCTAATAATTCATAAGAGTTTTTATCATCAAATGTTCATTTTCACATATACTTGAGAGAGAGAGAGAGAGAGAGATCGGGGGTTAACTCCGATAATCACAAGTATTGATCCGTGCGTTAGAGAGAGGAAGCTCTGGCTGGTTCCAGAGCAGCCGACCATGGATAGGTATCGACCCCCCCATGAAGACCCCCTGAGTCTCCTGAGTCTATGGCTCTTTAGGTAATCACTGATGCTCTTTACCTGCGCCCCCCCCCCTGACATCTTCACATCTTACAGCTGTCCTCTTACCCCCCCCCCCCGTCACCCCCACCCCCTCAAAGGCAGATGTGAGAAATGCAGGGCAAAGGTTTTCCCTTGGCCTGTATAGGGAGTGGTGGAAAAAGCACTCAAATGATTTAAAAGTACCAATACTGCAATATACAAATACTCAGTTACAAGTAAAGGTCCAGAATTCAAAATTTACTTGAGTAAAAGTACAGAAGTATTGGCATCAAAATGTACTTAAAGTACCAAAAGTAAAAGTACTAAAATATTTGAAAATAGCCGATCTACAAGCTCACAACGCGTCGCGATGCGACGCGTTGTGAGTGAATGCAGCGTTGTAGGCTGCTGCATTCACTAGAATGAGGAATCTCGCTTCCAGCTGAAACCGTTGGGTGATATTGCCCTTTTAATGACTATAGAGATACTGTGTACCGATTTGTGTGATGTTTGGACAAAATGTGTAGGAATACTGTAAAAAAAAATGCTGGTGCTATAACAGGCCCATGTGAAAAGGGGCAGAGGTTCTGCTCTGGAATCCAGGGAGCGTGTGCGCACAGTTCTGCTGCGATCAAGCCAATGGTGCCGGAGATTAGCTGTTCACACACGGACAGACGGACGAATGGACAGACAGGGTGCAAAACAGTCCCCGCCATGCCTTTCGGCCTGGCGGAGTCAATAATCTAGTAAAGTGCTGTAAATGTACCTCAAAATTGTAATTGAGTAAATGTACTTAGTTACTTTCCACCACTAAGTGTAAATACTGTACACGTACGTGGTGTTGGTGTCAATCATTAATCAGGCTTATGATGCTAGCAGGCTAATAGCCTCAGAGAGCAGCAGCATTATGGCCTCCTGGTTAAAGTCCTCCTGTAAACGATTAGCCCGGGATCAGAGCTGAGCTGAGCATTAGCCAGCGGCCTCACGGCCACTGATAGCTCCTCCACGGCTTTTATAGCTGTTTATCTCACTGACAAAACTCTCTGTTAGCCAAGAGGGAGGGAGGGAGCTCCTCCATGAGAAACAATCAGCGCTCTGCTCTCCGTCCTCCTGGCTAGGTGGTTATGGGGGGAGGGGGGGGAGGGGGGGCATAATAAGCCAAAGAGAGACTGAGAAATGCGTGCGGACGCTTCTCTCACGATGCCCACGGCAGATAGACGATGTCAACATGTGCATCATGCTGCGTTCACACGGGGTAGAAAGCCATTGCGGCTTAACTGGCCAATCCTATTTAGTTGACATTGTATTGTAAACTGTACTTCCATGTGCTTTTTTATCTCTGCAAACTTCTAAATAAAGTATTCAATCAATCAAAGATACAAATATACAGGCTGCCATTCATTTTCAATGGAAGGCAGCGACAGATACAAAGATACATCCAACATGTGTAGATCTGCTACGAAAGATACAAAGTTACAAATTGAAGTTGAGCTGGGTTCAACTTCCAGATACAAAGATACAACTGTAGCTCCTATGACACAGCGCTTGATGACGTCAACGATCGTGTTGAGCGACACAGATACAAAGTGACAGGGCGACAAATATGTTGTGTTTTTTTGTATATTTGTATATCTGCCAGTGTGAAGGCAGCATCAGAGAGCAGTGGAGGACGGCCGAGAGATGCAAAGTGTTGATGTCGAGGCAGAAAGATCTTATCTCCATATTCTAACTTTTTGTGTGTGTATGTTTTTTTTGTTGTTGTAAATTAACGCCCTACTTGATCATGCTTACATGGCGTCACACAAAAGCATCAAAAGTAATAATAATAATAAACTTTATTTATATAGCACCTTTCATGACATAAATGCAGCTCAAAGTGCTTTACAGAGCAAGAAAAACGAAAAACAAAAACAGAGCAAAAAACAAGAAAATAAAATATAGAACAATAGCAAAGAACAGTGGCAGAAAACTCATGGCTAAAACTAAAAGGCAGTGAGTCGAGCAAACAGTAAAGACATAAATAACAACACAGAGATTTAGAAGAAACAGAATCAACTAAAAGCAAGTGTGAAGAAATGAGTCTTGACCTGTGCTTTAAAAATGTCTACTTCAGAAAGTAGCAGATCTTATACTTTTTTATGCTTTTGAATTTGAATCCTGACTCATGTGCTCAATTAAAATTATAACATGGTCAAAGAATTAACCGCTAAGCGCTAACCATAACTATTCTATACTCTTCTTGGCCTTTAAGCCTCGCCTTGCAAATAATAGTTCCACTTGGCCCTTCCGAGCCTCATTGTTGTCCATCTATCATGGTGTGTTGAATTGATGCAACGCATTCTCTCTCCCAAGACGTCAAACGTTTGACCGGAAGGGGGGGGGGGGCTGAAACGGTACATGTTGAGTTATGTCCCTATCGGGTTATGTGAGTTACTCGAACGGCGCTGAGTCGGCTGAAGCGGACTTTGCAACTCTCTGGCACGGCTCGCTCGGTGCCTCTCGTGTCTCAAGTCTGCTTTAGGGTCGTTTCAGACGGGGACCGGGCCGACGCGCCTATGTAATTCATTTTCAATGAGAGGCGGCGATTATTTGGGACACGCGGAGAAGTTGAGGGGCGGTGAGGCGAGCGGGCGTGGTCCCGTGAAATTCTCGTGCTCGTTTTTGCACACACACGTGGCAAGGGCTGGATTGCGGGCAGCTTTTTCCCCCCCCCCGCTAAGCACAGGAGGACAAAATAATAACGATTGCGGTGCAATCCCCGCTGATCCGAGCGAGAAGCCCAGCGTCAACCGCTCCCCGTCTGAAACGACCCTTAGACGGCGTGCTTCCGTCGTTTTACCATTTTCTTTTGCGGACCCGTCACCCTTTTACGCCTTGGGTTTGAGAACGGGACGACACCAGATGGTCACATGTTTGACGTTTGGTAACTTTTTGTCCCAAGAAGTCACGATATGCCATTTAGGGAAGTGAGAGTGTTTTGATCGACGCTGCGTGATTCACAGCATCAGAGCTGAAACGCCATCGGAAACGCCCAATGGAACGCAGACCGTGATTCACAGCAACACTGTATGTAATATAACTGAAATGAGCCATATAGAAGTGTAGGAATGCAGATTCATAAACTGTGCGTGTGTTTGCAGCAGTAATGGTATTTTATTGTATTTAGTTGTTGAAGTAAAGAGCCCTTCTGCTGAACCCATGTCATGCCTCCAAAACGCCCGCCCACACACACACACACACACACACACACACACACACACACACACACACACACACACACACACACACACACACACACACACACACACGCCAGCCACCCTTTAGGCGGGGGAGCTATTGGAAGTGAAGGTATATTTATATTTTTGTGCTGGTTGCTGGTTACAGAGGAGGGTGTGATAGACCATGCGTGCCGAGGTAGAAACGCACAAAAAGAAATCACACAGGGAACACACACAGAGCACACACACACACACACACACACACACACACACACACACACACACACACACACACACACACACACACACACACACACACACACACACACACACACACACACACACACACATACAGAGTCAAAGGAGACCTCAGTGAAATAGCTGCTGGGTTTTCCGCTATGGTCATGATTTCCTCCAGGGCTGTGAAAACAGCCTGCATATGGACTCCATCTACTCTATGGCTTTAGTGCTAGAGGTTCTCAACCTGTGGCCCGGGGACCACTGGTGGGGCCGCGAGGGCATTGCAAGTGTGGCCCCACCTGAATAATTGGCGAAACACGTACGATTTTTATGATAATATCGTCTCTTGTTGGGTGGAAAACCGACAGAAATAATGTCCAAAACTGTGACTTTTCAGAGTTCAAATTCTAAAATAGCAGCAGTGGAAACGGTGGAATCAGCTGGCCCACTAGGGGGCAGTGTGCCAGGACGGGGGGGGGGGGCATCAAGGCCACTGTGACCTTAGGACACTGGTTCTCAACTTTTGCAGGCCGCGACCCCCCAAAAATAACCATATTTGAACCGGGGACCCCCCAAAATAACCATATTTGAACTGGGGACCCCCCAAAATAATCATAATTTAACTGGGGACCCCCCAAAATAATCATATTTGAACCGGGGACCCCCCAAAATAACCATATTTGAACTGGGGACCCTGTTGTAATGCCTCAACTGTTGAGGCATTACATTTAGTTTGACTCAGTTCCACAGATAAATATTGTGAAAATAGCCGATCTACAACCTCACAACGCCTTGCGTTGTGAGGTTGTAGATCGGCTATTTTTCACAATATTTGCCTCAATATGTAATTTGACAATTTGGCCGATATTTGACCAGTTTTTATAGTATAATTAGTTTTTTCTAACTTTTTGTGTTTTGTTTTGTTAATTAATGTCCTACTGTATACTTGTTCATACAACAGCGTCACACAGTATATCGAAACTTGTGGATCTGCAACCTTTGCTATTTTTTTTTATGTGAATCCTGTCAATTATTTTAAAGGGCCATCCGTGAAGTTCCTGCCCTGGTCATCAGATCCTGGTCATCAGCCTCACACCATACTGTTCCATCAGGTAGAGATTGCGGTGGGTGAAAAGACCAATAACAACAGGAGAGGAAATGTCCCCATGATTCGATGGCCGTATATATCGAGGTATTGCCTCCAATGAGTACATTTACCCCGTGTGTGTGTGTGTGTGTGTGTGTGTGTGTGTGTGTGTGTGTGTGTGTGTGTGTGTGTGTGTGTGTGTGTGTGTGTGTGTGTGTGTGCGTGTGCGTGCGTGCGTGTACGTACTGTGTGTGTGAGTGTGGTACTACAGGTGCTTGTTAAAGTGAATTAGCAGCGGAAGACATTCCAGCCAGGCAGCAAAATCAATAGGAACACAGTTGTTGCTTTTTCATCACAGCCACATTTTCTATTGAGTTACAGCTCTATCAGGTTATCAACACAGAGGTGTGTGTGTGTGTGTGTGTGTGTGTGTGTGTGTGTGTGTGTGTGTGTGTGTGTGTGTGTGTGTGTGTGTGTGTGTGTGTGTGTGTGTGTGTGTGTGTGTGTGTGTGTGTGTGTGTGTGTGTGTGCGTGCGTGCGTGCGTGCGTGCATGCGAGTAGGGGAAGGAGTGCAGCCATATCGCACGTGCGTGCGTGTGCATTCATTATTGTCCTTATCTCGAGAAAGGTACGAGTACGTACTCTCTTCCATTCTCTCTCTCTCTCTCTCTCTCTCTCTGGGCGGTGTAAGGTGATGAAGTATTGACCAGTAACCAGGGATAGGATCTTATTGATTGTGACTTATCCAGCTGTTTTTATTTGAACCTCGGGGTTTAACCTCCATCGATCGACACACACCTCTGAGCAGCGTGAGGTGTTCAACTCTAGCCTCGCGCTAATGGGGCTAAACGTCTGTGGAAGTGTGTCTGAACGTCTGTGGAAGTGTGTCTGAACGTCTGTGGAAGTGTGTCTGAACGTCTGTGGAAGTGTGTCTGAACGTCTGTGGAAGTGTGTCTGAACGTCTGTGGAAGTGTGTCTGAACGTCTGTGGAAGTGTGTCTGAACGTCTGTGGAAGTGTGTCTGAACGTCTGTGGAAGTGTGTCTGAACGTCTGTGGAAGTGTGTCTGAACGTCTGTGGAAGTGTGTCTGGGAGCTACGGCCTGACACCGATACAGCCTGTGTTGTTAGGACTGGATGGTATAAGTCAGTGATTCTCAGTGGGGGAAAACGTACTCAAATGTTTTACTTGAGTAAAAGTATCAATACCGCTATGTAGAAATACCCTTACCCCTTATGAAAAACACCCTTAAATCCACTCCATTATGTTCTAGGGGCAGACACAAATATCATAGTAACAAAAGGAAATCCACATACGAGCTTTGCTCTATGCTGCTCGGTTGTCAATCCTCAATAAATGGATGGATGACAGTCCTCCAAGTGTCTTACTATGGTTTGAAAAAGTGCTACGGTTAATGCCCTTGGAGAGACTATCGTATGTTCTACGAGGTACCTTGTCCGAATTTGTAGAAGCATGGCTGCCCTTGGCACCACATATATAGGGGATGAGTGACGCAATGTCTTGTGTATTGGAGTGATGGAGGATGTCAGTTAGTTGCCATATTAATTGGGAGGCAGCTGATGGACACAAATGGTAGAGCTCTACATGGTAGAGAGGTTGTTGGCAGCAATAATGTGATGATTATTATATCATGTATTTGGTGTGAAGTCTTTTAGGATCTGTTTTTCTCTTCTGTGTTTTTGTTGTTATTGTATTGTTATGTTGGGCTATGTTGCGCCCTCTGTCATACTCGTGGTGGACTGTCTACTTTCCTTTTTGTCTAATAAAATATTGAAACTAAATGTACTTGAGTAAAAGTACAAAAGTATTGGTATCAAAATATACTTAAGTACCAAAAGTACAAACTACTCATTAATCAGAATGTCCCATTTCAGAAAGTTTTCAAACGTATAAAATGCATAAAAATCGTATCTTAATAGCCGATCTACAAGCTCACAATGCGTCGCATCGTGAGCTTGTAGATCGGCTATTTTCAAATGGCCGAAATGTACATAGGGCTGAAGTGGGTAATGTGTCTTTTGTAATAATTATCAGAATCTACAAGTACTGTAACTAACGAACGCTTTCAAATAATTGTAGTGGAGTAAAAGTACAATATTTGCCTCTGATAGGTAGTGGAGTAGAAGTAAAAGTACTGAAAATTGGAAATACTCCATTAAAGTAAAAAATACCTCAACATTGTACTTAAGTACAGTACTTGAGTCATTTGATGAGATTTAGACTCTCGTGAGATTGTGTCATCGTTAGATGAGATTTCGTCCACAATTCCATCCATGCTGTATTGATGTTGGTACCATAGGAGAGATAACAGGCAAACGTTGATCAAAATAACAATTCTTTAATTAAGTAGTGTAGATGTTTAACTCTTAGATGTTTTAACTCTTGAGAGCGTAAAATGTAACCAAATGGACCCTTACGGACCATTTGGTCTCAAGAGTTCTCTCAAGAGTTAAAGATATATAAGGGTCCCATTTGGTTACCAACTCTCCATCATTTAGCCGGGGACCACCTGGAACCCCCTTAAGGACCACTGGTGGTCCCCAGGCCACTGGTTGAGAATCACTGGTATACTGTAAGTACACACGCACACGCACACGCGCACACACACACACACACACACACACACACACACACACACACACACACACGCACACGCACACACACGTTCCTTAACAGTCACACAAGTGACAGAGTGCAAACATTTTGTAGAATAAATGATGCATCATCCAAAAGGTCGTCGAGGACCACAAGGATTTCTTCACTCTGTCCGTGTTCTTGACTCATCGTCTTCTTTGTCTCTTGGTTTGTGATGAATATCGTCTCTTGGAAATGTGTCATTGGCATATTAAAAAAAAAAACAATTCTCCCTTGAGTTCACCTGATGTACTTCTTGGAACCTTCCTTGAGCCTTGAACATTGACTCACTGGCAACACACACACACACACACACACACAGACACAGACACACACACACACACACACACACACACGCGCGCGTGCGCACACAATCGTGAACCCTGCACTCCGGAACAGTAACACTTTGCAAACATTTGTAGGAGAAATGGTGATTGTGTCTACAACAAAATCATCCAGAATGTCATCAAAGGTCACAGCATTTTGTTCAGCCTATCCCTTCTTTGTCTCTTGGTTTGTGATGGAAAAGAATCCTCTCTTCAAAGTTTACCTTGACTCCCTCGAGATGGCACATTCAGCCATTGCACCACTGACATACACACACACACGCACGCGCACGCGCACGCACACGCACACGCACACGCACACGCACACACACACACACACACACACACACTCACACTCACACTCACACTCACACACACACTCGCACACATGCACACACACAATGTACAAATGTGTTCTGAAACACCTGAAACACGTGGGCAGTTTCAATGAGACAATTCAAATTTGTTCACAATGCAAAACTAATTCACTGCCAGATAAATATACAGTGGCGTGCACAGACATTTTGAGGGGCAGGTGCTCAAGTAAATTATACTTTTTTTTGTTTACTTGGTCTGCTCTTTTTTCCCTCTATACCTATACCTCTTTGGCAAAAATAGCCGATCTACAAGCCCACAACGCCTCGCAGCGCGAGGCATTGTGGGCTTGTAGATCGGCTATTTTTGGCTAAAGTTCTCCTCAGAAAAGGGATGCTAGGTTTCAAGTGGTTATGGTAAAAAGAAAAATCATATCACACAAAGATTTGGCGGACCCCCTGTAGTAACTCTGAGGACCCCCTGTTGAAGACCCCTGCTGTAAACCTTTTTTTTCAAAAGGGCACTTCTGGTCAAGAGGGCAAAGGGCAGGTGCTCTAGCACCACCTAGAGTCTATCTGTGCACGTCCCTGACTGCCAGTGATTTTTCGTTTTTCGTACCTTTTCAAGTTGTCACAGAATATTTATCTCCAGTATGACTGATCCCCTGATGGTTGCTAATCACTGAGGGTTTTCTGGTCTGGTTTCACAAATGTCAACGAGGTCATCGCGACCTCGTTGACGTTTGTTGTTTGATGTTTGAAAATAGCATGTGTCACTCAAAAATACATGGTAAAACACAGGAAAAATTTGATTTCTTTCTCCGTTTATTTTTTAACATTGAAGTGAATGGAGCAGCAACTTTTTGGATAGGGTTATCTTCTAGTTACTTTGAGAGAGAAAAAAAAATCATCAATCGTCATTGGCAGTGTGGGCCATTGCAAAATCGGACGGGAATTTTTGTCCATGGCAATGACATAGTTAAGGGCCACAAGGCCCTTGACGAGGCCCCGCGACAAATAAGATGAACGAGCCCCCGTTCGCTTGTTATAGGCCGTTGAAAATAGCACGTCTCGTCAAAAATACACACTGTAGTAAAACACAGGAGGCGAGGTACAGGCCATTTCCCAAAGATGTTAACCAGGAAGTGAATGCAGCAGTACTGTACTGGTCTCGCCAGCGATAGGTTACCCAGTGAGTTAAACACTCAGTTCAATAATTCAAGTAGAAGCCAGGACTTGTTTTTGAAGCTTTACTGAACCAAAGTGTGAAACTGAAACAAAGCATACACAATACATTTCAGAATTAAAGTACAAAGTATCGATTTGCATAGGACAAAGAGGTAAGTATTATGCATACACAACAATGTAGATATTAAAGAGGTAACTATTACATACAGCAGGTGATTAGCAGGTGGGTACTGAATGTACTGTAATGTGTGCTCTTTGCACCAATGAGGTAGGTATATGTACATAACAGAAGTAATGATACACAGGTCAGCATAAAACAAAAGGGCTATATTCTCTACACAGCATACTGTAATAACATTCAGTAGTCTTTTCACAGGCTCACAATCAATAAAGTTAAGTATTGTAAGAGGTAAGCAGGCTACAATTAATGAATGAATTGACATAGCTATCAATGCATATTCACAATAGCATCAAAGACAGTAATAATAATAATACAACATTCTGCCATAGTTTACAAATAAGGTGCTCTAGTCAACAATATAAGTCTCATAAACAAGTATACTCACAGACATTGCGTCTTAATAAGCATGTAAAGAGGATGGAGACAGATTCATATTTCACACTGACACATTTAATTAGAGGCACATTGCAGCCATGGATTCTCTTCCTGGTCTGAAAACAACATCCTGTCTAGAGAGGAAATTACGTCAGTACTGGTTTTAACATGTAACTGGCAGCAGGGGGCTCCAAAACAACAAACAGTCTATTCGGTCCAGAACACTCCCCGTCTGGGGTCTTTTAATGAGCCCAAATAAACTTTACTTATCACTAGCATTTTCAGAAGACAAAGGGACCACTTAGGTGATGGGTTGAGAGAACACTTTTAAGGCATCCACCTTTCTCATTATTCTGTCTTGGATCGGAGAGGCTTTCCTTTTGGCCTGGTTGTCCTTCATTGTCCTTGGGATTAGGCCTGTTTTCTTGCCATTTGTGGCACTGAAGCGTCCTCAGGTACTTCCGACACCTGATCCAAAATGTCTCTGCAAGATTCGGAACACGTCTAAATTCCTCTTTGAAGATTTCTACTTTCCCAGATTCTCCAAGAGGAGGAGGAGAAGAGGTACTGGTTTTCTGGATCAACACAGCTGGAGTCGGGATAGGAGGTTCTTCTGAGTCCTTTGAGACTTCTGTGGTATTAGCTGTGATCAGCGGACATATCTCTGCGTCAGTAAGAGGGTTGACGAGGTCAAAGGTCTCTTTCGGTTCTGAAACGTGAAGGGAAGGATACTGGAGGAAAGCTGGTTCGGGCAGCCAAGTTGTGCTGCTAAGGCAGGCTGCAGTGACTGACCTAGGCCTTTGGTCAGCTGGGTTGTGTTCTGTGGGAATGTCCATTAACTGAGGTTTGTGGTCGCTGGCTGACTGATGGAAGACTGACTTGGCCAAACTCTCGCCAGTGTCTGTCACTGAGCGATGTGTGGATTGGTCCGTGCTGAGGGGAAGGCAGGTGATCTTCTCTTTCACTTGGACTTTCCTGGTGCGTGGTTTAAGGTGAGGGGGATGGCCATTTTCTAGGATAAAAGTCTTGAAGGTGTTTACTTGAGCTGGTCTGTGTGCAGTGTGTGCACCTCCGAGATATACATCGCCAACGATGACCCACCCCAAGTCGAGCCTTTGGGCAAATGGGGCGTTGTGTGGGCCATTGATCTGCTCCCGTGCCTTATGCACTTGTAGTATATCTCTTCCCAACAGCAGAAGAATGTCTGCATTTGGATCGAGGGGAGGGATCTCCCCGGCGATGTGTTTAAGGTGGCTGTGGTGAAGAGCTGCACTTGAGGTGGGAATCTCGGAGCGGTTGTTTGGAACCTGGTTGCATTCCAGAAGTGTTGGAAGTGGGAGACTAATCTTCTCGTCCACTGACTCGATCATGAAACCACAGGTCCTTCTGCCTGCTGTCTGCTTGAGTCCTGCACACGTATTCAGTGTGTATGGTTGTGGATTTCCTTTGATATTAAAGAGTTTGAAGAATTTGGATGTAGCCAGGGACCGATTGCTTTGGTCGTCTAGCATGGCGTACATCCGTTTTGATTCCTCACGATGTCCTCTGGGAAACACGTTGACAAGGCATATCTTTGAGCATGCTCTTTCACTCGCTCCGTCTTCACGCACCTCAGTGCACTTCGAGGTAACTTCGTAATTGTCAGATTCGTCAGGCTCCCCGCCGTGCTCTGAAGCGGGAGAATCTGACCTTCGCCTCCAAGGAGCTGGGCCTGGATGGAATGCTGAAATGTGGTGGTTGCTCTCACATTCCTTGCATTGTATTTCTGCTCTGCATTCCTTCGCAATGTGACTTGTGGATGAGCAGCACCGGAAACATATATAATGCTCTTTCAGGAACAGTTTGCGGTCTTCATAGCTCTTCTCTCTGAAGGCTCTGCATGTCTTTAGTGGATGAGACATATCACGGTGGATAGGGCATTGCTTGGTGAGATCTACATCTCTTTTTTGAACCTCCTTTTTGCTTGTAGGTGAAACTTGGGTGTTGTGGACTGCTACAGGTGTGCGATCATACTTGTCTGACTGGTCTCTCTTTGCAGGGGTTGACTGGAAGGAGATGGTATTAAAGCTGGGGTCTGTTCTAGCTCTAGCCTCAGTGCGGATGAAGTCCACAAACACACTAAAAGGTGGGAAATGAACTTTGTGTCGAAGCTTATACTTTGACCCAACCGACATCCACTTTTCCTGGATCCCTTGTGGAAGCTTCTCTACGATCGGGCTGACTCCTCTGGAGTTATCTAGGTAGGAGAGGCCAGGTAGGTTGCCATCCAGTTTTGCGGCTTCCACCTCCATCAACAGATCCCCTAGCTCTCTGAGTTTCTGTGGGTCTTTGTCTGACACCTTCGGAAAGTTGTCCAGTTTGGCGAAGAGGGCATGTTCGATGGCCTCGGGTGAGCCATAGGTTTCTTCCAACCTTTCCCATGTCATAATTAAGCCTCTAGATGGGTATCTGATATTAACAGCCTTCATCCTGCGTGCATGTTCAGATGATTGTTTGCCAAGCCACTTGATGAGAATGTCTAGCTCTTCTCCTGGTGAGAGGTCTAGGCCAGCAATGGCACTTAGGAAGGATGATTTCCAGGCCCAATAGTTCTCTGGCTTATCATCAAAGGCAGTTAGCCCTGTCGTTACCAGCTGGCAACGAGCCATATATTTGGCTAGGTCAAAGGTGGTGATTTGTCCACCCTGGTTATGAGTCCCAATAGGGTTGTGGTGGGGTTGGTAGACAGCCGACTGTTCCTGGCTGCGTTCTTGCTGACCGTCCCCATGCTGCTGCTGCTGCTGATGGCTATGTTGACCACCCTGGTTATGAGTCCCAATAGGGTTGTGGTGGGGTTGGTAGACGGCAGACTGTTGCTGGCTGCGTTCTTGCTGACCGTCCCCATGCTGCTGCTGCTGATGATGACTATGATGACTATGTTGACCCTCCTGGCTATGAGTCCAAATAGGGTTGTGGTGGGGTTGGTAGACGGCAGACTGTTGCTGGCTGCGTTCTTGCTGACCGTCTCCAAGCTGCTGCTGCTGCTGCTGCTGCTGCTGCTGCTGACTATGTTGACCGGCATCAGGTACGAAGAGCTGTTGACCGCCCATGTTTGGTTCCACTTCGATGTGCCTGGGGCTCGCATATTCACTTGGGTGGATGTTACGACTTGCATTGGGAAAGGCAGTTTGCATCTGCATATTCTGCACATGTTCACTTGAGAGAACGTTGTGACTTGGAGTTGGGAAGGCAGATTGCATTTGGACATGTTCTCTTGGGAGAAGGTTGTGACTTGGAGTGGGGGATGTAGATTGTACTTGCACATGTGCACTTGGGAAAGCGTGGTGACTTGTAGTGGGCAATGCAGATTTCACTGGACTAGTAGTGTCTTGAGGCAGGTACAAAATTGTGCTTTTTTCATCTGGGGATGATCTGGCTGGTTGGTGAATGGATTTGACACTGGCTTGATCATTCACATAGTCTGCTGTGCGCTGAAGTTGTTGTTGGAGAGAAACGGGCATTGCTCTACTTTTCAGTGACTCACGATCTGGTTCCATTAGGCCTGCTTCCATTATTTCCGCCTCAGCTAGAGCAGCATTCATTTCTTTTTCTTGTTGCATAGCTTCTAAGGTGGCCTGGAGACGAGCAGCTTCAACCTTCAACTCTATTTCTCTATTTGCGTAAGCAGCTCTGGCTTGGGCTGCTTGTGCTTTGGCTCTTGCTCTGACGACGGCTATGCTGGCACTGGAGACTGCAGACTTGAGAGATCCGCTTAACGATTTAGATGATGTGGAATGATTGCCATCATACTGTGATTCATTGTCCTGCTGTTTTGAAGCCATGATGATGTGGGATGTAGAAGTGAAGACTTAACTTGACTTGTGAGGTTGAGACTGCAGTGGAGGTGTGCTCTGTGCTGGCTGACAGCTTGTTGAGTGGGGAATCCTTCCAGGCTCTCCTTTCTTCACAGCCTATCCTGTGGCTGTCTTTTCACTGTACTGGTCTCGCCAGCGATAGGTTACCCAGTGAGTTAAACACTCAGTTCAATAATTCAAGTAGAAGCCAGGACTTGTTTTTGAAGCTTTACTGAACCAAAGTGTGAAACTGAAACAAAGCATACACAATACATTTCAGAATTAAAGTACAAAGTATCGATTTGCATAGGACAAAGAGGTAAGTATTATGCATACACAACAATGTAGATATTAAAGAGGTAACTATTACATACAGCAGGTGATTAGCAGGTGGGTACTGAATGTACTGTAATGTGTGCTCTTTGCACCAATGAGGTAGGTATATGTACATAACAGAAGTAATGATACACAGGTCAGCATAAAACAAAAGGGCTATATTCTCTACACAGCATACTGTAATAACATTCAGTAGTCTTTTCACAGGCTCACAATCAATAAAGTTAAGTATTGTAAGAGGTAAGCAGGCTACAATTAATGAATGAATTGACATAGCTATCAATGCATATTCACAATAGCATCAAAGACAGTAATAATAATAATACAACATTCTGCCATAGTTTACAAATAAGGTGCTCTAGTCAACAATATAAGTCTCATAAACAAGTATACTCACAGACATTGCGTCTTAATAAGCATGTAAAGAGGATGGAGACAGATTCATATTTCACACTGACACATTTAATTAGAGGCACATTGCAGCCATGGATTCTCTTCCTGGTCTGAAAACAACATCCTGTCTAGAGAGGAAATTACGTCAGTACTGGTTTTAACATGTAACTGGCAGCAGGGGGCTCCAAAACAACAAACAGTCTATTCGGTCCAGAACAAGTACATCTTGTGGTTCTGTGTGCATCTGTGGATGAAATGGTCAGTCATGTGTTAGCAAAGAGCGCCATCTAGTGGAAACACAAAAAAAAAACACAAAGCCGTAAAACTCGTCCTTGGCAGTCTGGGTCACAAATAACCTGTCCCATCTATCTTCAGATGCACAAACCTTTTTTCCCCAATGTAGTCGCTATGCCAATCATTTCTCCCCCACACACATTACTGTGTTGTCATTGCTGTCGTATCCTACTGACCAGTGAGGAGCCCCCACTGGGAGGACGTAGAGCCTTCGCCCTACTCCTCCAGCCCAAGCCCGGCTTCCCTCCCTGAACACGGCCCAATTGTGTTCCGCATGTACTGTAGACATTCAACGAAGCCGGGTGCACCACGGTGGATTTGAACCATAGACCATTGGTTCTCAAAGTGGGGTCCGGGGACCCCCAGGGGTACTTGAGGGGGTTCCAGGGGGTCCCCAGCTAAATGATGGATAGGAACCAAATGGACCCTTATGGGTCTGTAACTCTGAGAGTGTACAAATTGGAACCAAACGGACCCTAACGGGTCCGTTTGGTTCCATTTGTACACTCTCAGAGTTAAATTAACATTGATTTTACAATATAAATTGGGGTCCCAGAGATAGAAATGCCATTCAATGGGGGTCCGTATTCCTAATACATGTCAAACTGGGGGTCCTTGAAATTAAAATGGTTGAGAATCACTGCTAGAGCCGTAAAAATCTTCTCTCATGGGGGTCCCTGGCTTATCTTTTCAAATGGGGGTCCGCGGGCTAATAAGTGTCAATTTGGGGGTCCTTGACATGAAAAAGTTTGAGAACCACTGCCATAGACTGTATAAAATGAATGGACAGCGTTACGCCCCTAAACTCTACAGACTGTAAATGAAGCCCATTGTTCAGCTGTGTGCAATCCGCCATCTTTCAATATCGCGTCATATCCTGCAGAATGAGACCAGACCATTATTGGTTGGGTAGCTTGTCAATCAAAAGCGGGGGCGGGGAGTGAATGCTATTGGTTGTGTAGCTTGTCAATCAAATCATCCCGCCCCTCCCAGAGCATAACCTACTTTATCGTCAATTTTAAAATAAATGGGACCATAGTTTAGCAAAACACATATCATGATGATTGAAAGGAGACTTTAAACTAGCGACTGGAAGCATATAGAATTTATGACCATTTTTATTAAGGTACGAAAATCTAGTCTAAAGTTTGTCAAAAACCCATCCGCTTGCGTTAAAATAAATTCTTTCTGACACCAGCAGGGGTAAAACAGCGGAAAATACAGGCCATTCATATGAACTGTCTCTTCCGTATTGGCGTCAATGTAAACATCTCAGGCTAGCCCCTTGATTTGAACCCATGCACGACCTGTGCGGTAGCGGGCGGGCACTCTTTACCACTGCACCACCCGAGCACCGACTATCTGTCTGTCTGTCTGTCCCCCCCCCCCCCTCCCCCCTCTCTCTTTCTGTCCACATCTGCAGGGTAGTAGTAGTAATGAGCCAACGGGGATGAATGATGTGAATTATTAAAATCCATTCATGATGCTGAACCTGATGAATTAAACTGTTCAGTCAGACCGAGTCTCTATGGTCACATTCTGACTGAGGGGGAGGGGCCAAGGGCGCGCACGCGCGTGTGTGTGTGTGTGTGTGTGTGTGTGTGTGTGTGTGCGTGTGTGAGTGTGAGTGTGAGTGTGTGTGTGACCTTGATGGTTATGGGTGTGGGGGGAGTTCAGTGACATTCAGGGGAGGGAGAGAAAATTGGACTTAAATCCAACAGTATTTCATTGCTGTCTGAGTATAAACCTTGTATCTCCATATTTCAACTTTCTTTCTGTTTATTCTTTCCTAGCCTTGATCTCCAGGCTTTTATTGTTTAGTTTTGCTCAAAAATAAAAGCCTGGACCAGCGCGTCGGTGTTCCGGGTATATAGGAAGTGTTTCATTTCCCCCAACCAACCAGAGCGCAGTGGGCGTCGCTCCAAATGTTGAGTTGACGGGGCGGGGGCTGACGGACAGATCGGTGAACCAATGGGATAAGGATAAGGATATTTCCTTTTAACAGGTCGTTCATGAAAGTCCTTGCGGTCTTGTTTCCAATGAGAACCTGTGAGCAATTAGGGGTTAAGAGTCTTGCTCAGGGACACATTTCATTTCATCGACACATATGCTGACCTGGCCTGGAATCGAACCTGGGGCAACTAGGGCCTCTGGCTCGCTAGACGGGCTCACTAACCACTCAGCTATGGCCGCCCCAGGTGCATTCTCTCTCCGCTGATTTTAAACCCGCCCCTCTAGACGCGGAAGCAGGAAGGCTGGGGCAGCCTAATTCTTTCCTAACGTAATGCCCTATACTTCATCATACAGGAGTGTCCCACAAAAGTAGTGGAGATAGCCGATCTACAAGCGCACATTGTGAGCTTGTTCATCGGCTGTTTTCACTACAAATCCGTGCTTAAGGCCAGCTTCTGTTTTTCCTCCCGGTGGGGGCTCCTCACTGGCAGGTGGGTCAGTATGAGCGGTGACAACACACTTAAATGTGTGTGGGGAGGAATGAATTGCATTACGACCAGTGTTGCCAGATTCTGTGAGAGAAACAAGCAACCAGGTTCTAGGAAAGCCAGCCCAAAAGAAGCGACTATGAGCCGCACAAGCACTTTAACTATCAGCTATTTGAAAATAGCATATCTACAAGCTCACAACGCGTCGCGATGCGACGTGTTGTGAGCTTGTAGATCGGCTATTTTCAAATAAAGTAGTACGGGGAAATTATAATAAGCAAATCTGGCAACCCTGATTACGACTAAAATTAGGAGAGAAAAGGAGTAAAAAACAACGAAAAGAAGAGAGAAAGCAAATGCAGGGTTTGTTCTGCTTGGACATAATAATTCAGACGTTCCATAACGGTAACATAAGAGTTTGAAGTGTTTTTCTTTTGGGTTGCTTTTTTCACCTTTTTCTCCCCAATTTAGTCCTTATGCCAATTAATTCCTCCCCACACACATATCTGTGTTGTCACTGCTGTCGTATCCATACTGACTCACCTGACAGTGAGGAGCCCCCACCAGGAGGACGTAGAGCAGGGGGTCTTCAACGTTTTCAGGCCAAGGACCCCCTAGCTGAGAGAGAGATGAAGCACGGACCCCCCCCCCTCTATATTGTATAAAATTGTGTTTCAGATTAAACTTTTCTTTTTTTACTTGGTCTGCTCTTTTTTCCCCTCTACGCCTATATACCTCTTTGCCAAAAATAGCCGATCTACAAGCTCACTACGCCTCGCAGCGCGAGGCGTAGTGAGCTTGTAGATCGGCTATTTTTGGCTAAAGTTCTCGTCAGAAAAGGGATGCTAGGGTTCAAGGGATGTTAGGGTTAAGGTAAAAAAAAAAAATCAAATCGCACAAAGATTTGGCGGACCCCCTGTAGTAACTCTGAGGACCCCCTAGTGGTCCCAGACCGATGACGTAGAGCCTTCATCCTACTCCAGTACAGTGACAATTATCACCCTCCTAGCTCCCCGCCCGGCTTCCCTCCCCTGAACACGGGCCGATTGTGTTTGTTTAGACACTCGTCAAAGCCGGGTGCACCACGATGGAATCGAACCCACAACAACCTCCATGGTTGTGGGCAGGGACTTTAACACTGTGCCACCCGAGAGCCTGAAATTTGATGCCTGGCGTCCCCTGACGCCATCCAGCCTTGACGGGGGGGACGGGGGGGGGGTGGGTAGCCCAAACGCTGTTAGTTATCGTAGAGAGTTCATAGTGAAGATGTCACTTCTCATTCTCTGTCATGTGTTCGTCATGACATGACGGCCCTCTGCTTGTATTGATGTTCACACTGTGTTATCTCACCTGTGTGTGTGTGTGTGTGTGTGTGTGTGTGTGCGTGTGTGTGTGTGTGTGTGTGGTGGGCCTGTGGTGCATGTAAATGGCTGTCACTGACATTCTGCTATTGATGCGCCGCTTGTGTTCCGCTGTCAGCGCCGAGCTGAATTGAGTTAACAGGTTATAGGTTATCAGATGCCAACAGATGCTCCCGCGCACACGCACACACACACACACACACACACACACACACACACACACACACACACACACACACACACACACACACACACACACACACACACACACACACACACACACACACACACACACACACCTTTGTGCTTGTAAACCTGGCCAGGCTTGACAGCTCTATCTGTGAGACTACATAATGGAGACAACAAGAGCTGACTGTCAAAGAACCCCCCCTCTCTCTCTCTCTCTCTCTCTCTCTCTCTCTCTCTCTCTCTCTGGGTATCTGTATATCGTGGATGTCGGGTGGAAACCTTGTATGTCGAAAACCGTTTTTCTATTCAGGAAAGTGTAAAAATAAGACCTGTGTGTCCATATTATCGATCCAGTCTAGTTATTACTCAGTCACAAGGCTGGTGTTGGTGTGTTTCTGACATGTGTGAGCGTTGGACAGGGTGCTGGTCTCCTGGATGAGGTCCAGTGTTGCCATGTCTGCTTACTATAAGCGACTTCGGCTTGTTTTTCTGTAAAGTTGCTTGTAAATCTTGGTGGACAATATATGAACATTTATTGGCATATATGTTCATATATTTCCTTTCCGTGTGGGGTACGACATGGACATGGTGGCACTGATGGTAGCAGAATTAACTCATTTCCCCAGTTTAGGAACCACTGCTGTAGAACATGATGTAATAGTTGACTGACATCATAAATGTCTGATGTCACAGGCTGGCTGGCTGACATGAAGTCCCAGATCCACATGGCAGCCATGCTGTTGGATCTCTAGATCCACATGTTTTGTTTTCATGAATAGCTCCTTAATCCAGGGGTCTTCAACAGGGGGTCCTGGACCCCTAGGGGGTCCTCAGAGCTACTACAGGGGGTCCGCCAAATCTTTGTGTGATATTTTTTTTTACCTTAACCACTTGAACCCTAGCATCCCTTTTCTGAGGAGAACTTTAGCCAAAAATAGCAGATCTACAGGCTCTCAACGCCTCGCGTTTGCGAGGCGTTGAGAGCCTGTAGATCTGCTA
>NW_028155854.1:91895-106895 GCF_963454915.1 Gymnoscopelus microlampas | reverse complement strand
ACCTGGATCCAGTGTGGGGATCACACACTCTGCTGCAGGTCTGGCTACAGGTGTGTGGGTGGGTGTGTGTGGGGGGTGGGCAACAACGGCTGATAAGTCTATTGAGAATTACCGAGCCATTCCGGGTGGAAAACGGAATGCTCGTCCCAAAACACACTGCCCCATTTTTTTCGCGGACCGAGGCCGCCAGTGTAGACCCGGGGCAGGGTGTTTTAGGACGACGCTTCTTCTTCTATTACATTTCTGAATGGAGAGAAGGACGGCCAATGTTTCCTTTTTGCTTGATATTGTTTGATGGCGAAACAATCATGACTGATACACATGAAAGAAGAGTAGACCCTTCACAGCGAATAGAGAATTTTCAATTTTAAGAATCGGTTCAGAATTGAATGAGTATGGCTATAGTTAAATGTGAAGCTCTTTCTGCTACAAATATGCATCCATGCGTTCTGGGCGTTCTGTCGGCGGCCAAACCGGTTTTCAAATGGTCCTCATTTACAATTCGGCCGATTGCAAATGAGCCTCATTTGAAAACAAAGGCGACTTGCTGTGGTTGGCTACAACAGAAGAGGGTGAGGGGCTGCTAATGTTGTCATGTTGATTTCTTTTTGTTTTTCCCCTGGCAGATCTTGCCCCTACACAGGGGCAAGCAGGGTTTACAGACCGGGCCACGGCCTCGTTGGCCCCAATGACCGTACGCCTCTGTAAGTAATATATTATTAGATTATAAGATAATTCATGCACTATTTTCCTGTACAGTTTGCGGTATGTGCCGTTGTCAGTCATGTGAGATATGCCATGCAGCCATAATTATCTCCTCACTCCACTCCAAACATATTCTAAATATCATTCAACTCAACTCGCTTGTTCTCTTTTTTAAACGCTGGTGGTGTGGCTCTCTCTCTCAATGTTAAAGCAAGCTCGCTTTACCCAACAGTGCGAGCTCCGGGGGCGTGGTTTGCCCAAAGCTCCGGTTGGTTCCCAAATCACGCCTCAGTGACGAGGCTTGGACAATCCACTGATGTTCCACTGAGGTGCCAGTGGCCAGGCTCTCTGAAACGTTGGAATGTCACATCTTATGTAACTAGTGTGATCCAGCAGAGAGACGGACAGGAGAAGAGTGTGCCTGTTGGACACGCCTCCTCTTGGCCAACGTTGACTCCCTTATTCCTTATGTCTGGTACTCACCCTCCCTTATTCCTTATGTCTGGTACTCACCCTCCCCTGGCTGCCTGCACACGGTCACTGAGAGAGTAAGAAACGAGAGATGTCCAAACAGAGAACTGTGTGTGTGTGTGTGTGTGTGTGTGTGTGTGTGTGTGTGTGTGTGTGTGTGTGTGTGTGTGTGTGTGTGTGTGTGTGTGTGTGTGTGTGTGTGTGTGTGTGTGTGTGTGTGTGTGTGTGTGTGTGTGTGTGTGTGTGTGTGTGTGTGTGTGTGTCTTGGTGAGAGGGGGAGTTGGCACTCTCAACTCTCATTCATTGGGAGTGTTGTCGTTAAGCCTAATTTATGCTCCGCTGAACGACGGTGTCACGCGGCGAAATTCCCCGACCGACAAGCGGACAGGTCGGCTGTCGTATGTGACGCGGCGTGGGCTTGTAGGTCGGTTATTTTTCGTTGCGAGACACTAACATGCGACGAGCTATGAATCTAGCTGCCTTTAAGAGGGGGGGGGGGGCGTGTGGGGAGAGGTGCTGCTATGCTCTGGGACAGCCAGAGGTAGGAGTCAGAGGGAGGGGAGTGGTGGGGGGGTTTGGGTTCAAAGGTCATGGAGGGGGGGGGGGTGGGGGGGTAGTGAAGGATGAGGGCGCAACAGAGAAACAGCATCTGGATCCAAAGTTGTTTCCCAGCCAACTCACATTTGTTTAGTCTGAAAGAGAAGAGTGCTATGGAGGGAGGGGTGTGTGTGTGTGTGTGTGTGTGTGTGTGTGTGTGTGTGTGTGTGTGTGTGTGTGTGTGTGTGTGTGTGTGTGTGTGTGTGTGTGTGTGTGTGTGTGTGTGTGTTTTTCGGGGGGGGAGAAACTTGATGTTGAAGGAGAGTAAAGGCAGTTCAATTACTAAGAAGAGTGAGAGCCACAGCAGGTATTGTGTGTGTGTGTGTGTGTGTGTGTGTGTGTGTGTGTGTGTGTGTGTGTGTGTGTGTGTGTGTGTGTGTGTGTGTGTGTGTGTGTGTGTGTGTGGCCTTGTTGTGGTGCTTGGCTGTGGAACGCGAAAGGTCAAGAGGGTCTGACCTCCCCCAAGGGCTGAGTCTGTGGTGAGAGGAGAACCGCTGCACAACACACACACACACACACACACACACACACACACACACACACACACACACACACACACACACACACACACACACACACACACACACACACTTTCACAGCAACCCAGCTCGTAAACACCCAGCCTGCTGGCCCTCACACTCACACACAGGGGAGTGTGTTGAGAATTATCTTTTAAAGGTTTTTAGTGAGAGATGGGGGAGCAAGCAGAGAGACAGAAACCCAGAGCAGACAGACAGACAGACAGACAGACAGATAAAGACTGGCCTTGCCATCTGCACTTGGACTGACCGGGTTAGCATAATATTAACTGTTATTTATAGATATAAATGCAGGCATAAGTTTATAATCTTATTTTGGACTTTGATTAAAACAGAGTGATTTGACCATTTTGATTTGACTGCAGCCTCATTAAGTTCAATGCTAGCTTTCCTGGTCAGGGGTGTACTGCAGACGTTTTTTTAACTACGTCACGCAAACGTGCACACACTCGCTCATACACACGTGCACATGAACGATCGGCGATTGAAATAACTTATTTGATATGTAGGTCTATTTATTAACCCACAATATACTGTTATCCCAACGTTCTCTTTGGACTGCTTCAGATATACCTACAGTACTTAACAGGCACGCAACACAATGGACCATTGATACGCATCCAGCAGGGTCATTCCTGTTAATTAATACAAACCGAATGGTTGTTTTTGATCGATACTTGATCGATACTCAAACGCGTTGTGAGCTTGTAGATCACCCCTCCTGATCACTCAGATCAGCTACAGTAACACAGGGAATCTTTCCTAAAACATCCGGGACAGCGCTCCACGCGTCCCAGACTCTTCTCCCTCCTGGCTCCCAAACTGTAGAACAAACTCATCTCTTCAGACCCCCCCTCAGCCCACAGCACTTGACCACCTTGCAGGCTTATGCAAAGGTTAAAATGTAATTTAGATACAGTACATGTTATGTAGACAGATGCCAGGTTCATTTGTTGACCTGGCATCCCATAGTTTGTATAGTTTCAATGTACAGATTATGTGAACTGTGCACACACACTCCCTGGATGCCAGAGCAAACTAATGGAGTTTTTCCCCTCTTAATTTAGGAATTAATTAAATGTAGGTATTAAAAAGGTCTTAGAAGTCATTCAATTGTCACTTTATAAATGTGCAGATACCCTGTAAACACTTATGCTGTATGTTGGTTTGTTTACGAGTGAGAAAACTATGCTGCACATTAAAGCTAATCATCTGGGGACCCCCCAAAATAATTTGGCGACCCCCCCTGGGGGTCCCAAACCCCCAGTTTGGGAAGCACTGCAGGCAGTAGATAGTGAATACTGTCAGGCTGTGTGTGATTGTGTGAGTTTAGTCTCTAAACCTCTCCTTCCATCTGTTGAGCCAATGCACTGTATGTGAGTAAATTGGAGTTTGTGTGAAGCGTCGACGCCGGTTAGTGGGAGCAATTTATTTGTAATTGCAGTCGGGGACCCTATTGAAACGGCATAAAGTGAGGTATTTTTTGTGTGGTGGCGCGCGTTCTTATTCGATGTCAATCTATACGGCTTCGTGACCTGTGAACCCCAGTCTAGTCTCTGACCTCATCAAAGGGAGACGAGAAAACAAGCGGTCCCCTTCTTGAGGACAGGAGCCATTCATCACTCCATCTTTGTCCCTTCTTTCTTTTAGAGAGAGAGACCCCTGTCCATGGTAAGGAGAAATCAATGTCTACAAAAGGAGCAGGCGGACACACACACAGGCACGCACGCACGCGCACGCACATACACACGCGCGCGCGCACACGCACCCCCACACACGAACACGCGGCATACGCAGACGGTATACAAAGAGAGACAGAGGCTGTGTTGCGTTATGAGTTTCTCTGTGAGGCTGTGACTGTAGTTATCATTCTGTGCTCCAAACACTTGACCTCGTCATGAAAGGAAGGGAAGTTTTGCAACGCTTTATTATTTATATGAATCTAAAATCCCTGGACTGATTGTCCCTGGTGGAAGTTGGTTGTGCATGGTTTTGGAGGTGGTTTCTTTCAATTTAGTTTCTAAAGGACGCGGTTGTGTATATACTGGCTGGTTATTGCATTTTCCTGTATTTCATTTTCATATTTTTGAATGGGAAGGCCTTCCGAAGTTAAAGTGATGAATTATTGCATGTTTTAACCGGTAATACTTTGTCATAAGGGGCACATTCATACACGTAATTAACACTTAATTAACGTTTAATTCGTGATTAACTCATGCATGAATTAATCATGAATTCATGTTAGGGAAACTAATGATACATTCATAATATAATAAACTTTATTTGTATAGCACCTTTCATGACATCAAGCCCAAAGTGCTTTAACGTTAATGTTGGTTAAGTCATAATGACTTAACCATTCATTAACATGAATTCATCATGTATTCATCATGAATTAATGTACAAGTGAAGCATTAACTAAGTGTTAATTACGTTGAACCACCTAATTCCAACACACTTTGAGTTTGGGATGGCTCAGGGTAGAAGATATAGATTAAGCAAATATCAAAGGGATTGGTATTTAACACTAGCCTGGTATCCAGCCTGCTTCGCTACGTTCGGCGGACTTTTTTTTCTCTCTTCGCTTCTCAGTCTGGAATGCACCCCACTGCACTCGTTTTGCAGAACTACACTGGAACTACATATGTTACGTTAGGCAACGTCGTTGCTGATTTGATGTTGTTCAAACGAATGACGAATCACAACGATCACACTGTTTTTTTTGTCCCGCCCCGCACCACAGACCAATCAGAAGCCACGGCACGATTCGAAACGTTTGTCATGTCCCGCCTCCCTTGGAGATAGGAGGCATTCCAGACTGATATGCGGAGAGAGAGAAAAAAGTCCGCCGAACGTAGCGAATCAGGCTGGATCCCAGGCTAATTTAACACATCACCCGCCAAGGTATTAAACATTGTTTGTTATCCCCTTGCCAGCGTAATTACCTTTATCTGATGAATTTTGAAGCGCCGTGGAGGCGACATTGTATTCAAAAAAAGGCGGAGGGAAGGGGTAAGAGGAGGGATCTGTGTATTCTGACGGACCACAATGCCATTTTGGGGCTGGGGCCCGCTGAAAACAGTGGGCTTCAATGCAAAAAACAGCAACTGAGTTACAGCTCTTTTTCTGGAAATCCCATAGTCAGGGCGGATGGATGTGACGTTTTTTGGAATGATGTCACATCCACATACTTCTTCTCTGATTGACGATGGATCATCCCAGAGCTGTGTTACGGTGCCTAAAACAGCGTGCCTAATTTTTTTGATAGAACGACTTTATGCGATTTGGCAGACAAGTGCACTATTTAATAGAACACATTAATGCGCGATTGGCAGGAAAGTAAGTACCCTCATACCTGTCCAAATACTTTTCCAAAAGGAGTGACATGGGAAAATATTCATTCTACTTCTCTTCTACCGAAATGTGGAATTACTCCTACACCATCCATTAAAGGATAGGAATCACTGGCTTCTTTCAAAACTGTCCTGAAAAGCATATGTCAGAAGAAGTGGAGATAGATATTAAATCCCCTTGACATTAGGGGTCATACACTGCTGCCATTTTTCCTTTTTCTCCTCTGTAATTATAGATCTATTTGTATTTGTTGATGACGTGAACGAATGTGTTAATATTCTATGCTCTGTTGAATTGAATACATAAGACCACAATAGGAACAAGTCCACAGGACATTTTGGACACAGCAGTAATGTATGTTGGTCATACTAGTGCGAATGAAAGCCTTTTTGGTATGGCTGTAAATGGGTCAGTTATGGATATGGGCGCGCGCGTGTGTGCGCGTGTGCGTGTGTGTGTGTGTGTTACTGTGTAATGGATCAGTATGAATGCCTCGTTAGCAAGCGTCACTGAAACTCTTTAGGCCCTTCAGGATATGAGTGCCATTTTAGAGAGCTGTCGCATTCTAACTACCACTTACACAGTACACACACACACACACACACACACACACACACACACACACACACACACACACACACACACACACACACACAATATTAGCCCACGCACACACACTCAACAGGCACTTGTGTGTGTGGGCAGCTGGCTGAATTGATGAAGCATTAATCTGCATCCTCTTAGGCCCAGAAACACGCCACTCTGTTTAGCATCATAAAAGAGAGACACACACACACACACACACACACACACACACACATTCACACGTTACATGTGTGTGTGTGTGTGTGTGTGTGTGTGTGTGTGTGTGTGTGTGTGTGTGTGTGTGTGTGCGTGCATGCGTGCAGCAGGTACAGGACCACCGCCTGTGGTGGAAGAAGTGCTCCGATTTGTTTTACTTACTAAAGGGATATTTCACTCTCCAACATGTTTGGGGCCATTTTAACGTCTACTCAGGTTTTTGTGTTTCACTCCAGAGTCCAGACAGTTTTTAAGTTGCTTGATTCAGTATTTAGATTTTAGATTTTCATTTTATCAGACACGCCCCCTTCCTATACAAACCCAATGTAACTTCAAAGTTTTAGATTTTAGATTAATCGAAGAAAAAAAAACCCACCCGTGCTTGGTTCTGGTTTTTCAATCATTTTATTTTTGTATTTAAAAACAACAATAATAATAAATTAAAAAGTAATTGAAAAAAACACGTGCCTTGGCTAACACGACGCATTGTGAGCTTGTAGATCTGCTATTTTCAAACATTTTAGTACTTTTACTTTTGGTACTTTAAGTACATTTTGATACCAATACTTTTGTATACCTTTACTCAAGTAAATTTGTAATTCTGGACTTTAACTTCTAACGGAGTACTTCTACATTGCAGTATTGCTACTTTTACTTAAGTAAAACATTTGAGTGCTTTTTCCACCACTGCGTTTAGGGTACACTTGGGTGGCGTAGTCGTATAAAGTACCGGCCCACCACTGTGCGGAGTCTAGGGGTTTGAATCCACCGCGGACAGGTCTATATAGGAACACAATTGCCCCCGTGTTCGTGGAAGGGAAGCCGGGCGGGGGAGGGTGATATTTGTGACTGTACATATACTGTACTCCTAAGGGCTGGAGGAGTGTTGTGTGGGAGGAGTAGGATGGAGGTACTACGTCCTCCCGTTGGGGGCTCCTCACTGGCAGGTCAGCCAGTAGGGTGACAACACAGTCTGTGGGGAGGAAATGGCATAATGACTAATTATGGGGAGAAAAAGGGCCACACAAAACTGTTGATATTTTTTTTACCTATACATGCTCAAAATGAGGACACCTGGTTGAAAGTGGTTAAGTCGGTTCGTGAGTTTTATACATATTTAAAGGTAGGGTAAGTGATTTTCTTTGGTTAAAAAATAAATGTTGAATTGCTCTATATTCTGATATACTCATTGCTATAGAATGTTTGTTCATTAACAGGAGTGTCCAAAGTCTCTCTGGCTCTTTATTAAACAGAAAATGCATTTTCAGTTTGATATACCAATTTTATCCAATCAGGATAGAGAACTCAGGATAAATATTAAAACAAGTGAAATTGCACACAAAGAAACGAGCAGACAAAAATGGAACTAGAACATTATCAAAATGAAGCTGATAACTGGGTACTCTCTCCTGATTGGCTGAAAATGTGCCACCTACCTGAAAAATTATTTTCTGTTTTGTTAAAGAGCTGGAGAGACATGGAGACCCCTGTTACTGAACAAACACTCTATAGTGCTTTAACCTTTTAACATTTTTTTTGTCTTACTAAAAACTATCACTTTCCCTACTTTTAACCAATGACAGCTTGTGGAACACATTTTCTTTTTTTTTCTGTTTCCTGAAAAGTAACAGTTTTGAACGTACAAGGTTTTCCGCACAACTGTGAATATATATAAGTATTTATATCCATAAACAGCAGAACCTCCCAACTCCCTGTTCTCTCTTTCATCTGCCTGTCGTGTCCTCATTTTCTTTGGTTTCCCCTCATCCCTTCTTCACCACTCATTTCTCCACCTCCATTTTATTATCACACTGCATTGCGAAGGGTAACACGCACACACACACACACACACACACACACACACACACACACACACACACACACATGCACACACATACACACACAGGTGGCAAAGTTTCTGCCGGAGTTTTCACGGGGGAGCCAAACAAAACATAAAACGGCACTACTAACACAAAATAAAAGAACGGGGGGAGGAAGAGAGAGAAAAGAGCAAAGTTATTTTCTCTGCTTCTCTTTTCTTCTTTTTTTTTAGGTTTGCGTCGCATCTACACTTCTGACAGGTGGGAGGAGAGATGAAGCGGGCATTGTGTCCGCCCGCTAATTAGCATCGTTAGCGAGGCCCACCGCCTGCCGCCCGCGAAACGGCAGAGATATGGCATTAGTGTGTGTGTGTGTGTGTGTTTGGGGGGTGGGGGGGGGTTGTACGCACAGATAGGGGAGAATACTACGTAGTATTACAGACACACACAGGCTGTATTTAGGCTAGCGCTTACATTAAGGCACGATAAACTCACCGGGGTCTTTAATGGACTCAGCGGGGGAACGAGGAAGGTAGGTGGTGGGAGGGGGGGGGGGTGCAGAGGGGAGGGGGGGGGGGGTGGGCGGTAAAGGAGTGTAAAGAACTGTACACTGAACAGTCCGCTGGAGGCTCTCCTTTTCAAAACCACCAAATAACAGCTCTGTGGAGCTCATCAAAACCTCTCTGACACACGCACAGGATAATGACTCATTGTGTGTGTGTGTGTGTGTGTGTGTGTGTGTGTGTGTGTGTGTGTGTGTGTGTGTACTTGTATCACTATACTTGTGAGGGCCAGATGTCCCCACCACCGCCACATGTAAAATGGTAGAATTTGGGAAATAAACATTGTTTTTAACTTCTATAATTTTTATCCCACGATTTTTGTAACCCATTTTTTTCACCCGGTGCCAATTTCCTAAGTGATCCTGGGCGCTACACCAGCCCTACACCAGCGCTACACCGGTCCCCCACAGCCAGGGAGGCCAGGGCCGAGCTCATGCTTCCTTCAGTGCATGAGAGCCAACTGACCTTCTTGTCACCTGACAGGGGGGAGTTTCCCTGGTTGGACGTAGCGCGTGGAAGGAACACGTTATTCCAACCAGTTCCCTTCCCCTCCATCAGGCGCCCCGGCTGTCATGGGGGAGGCGGTATAGCGACCAGGATTACTACATGTTTTTGTGAGGGTGTTAACTACCCTAGGAGACACGGGGAGAACATGCAAACTCCACACAGAGTAGGCCCTTTCGCCAACCCCACCCTGGGTATGGGCGCTGATGACGCGGAGGAGAAGACACGCCCCCAGCGCCCACAGCGTCCCTGGCGGGAATCGAACCCAGGACCTTCTAGCTGTGAGGCGACAGCGCTACCGACTGCGCCACCGTGCCCCTGGGAAATAAACATTGTGAGGACAATTATGTCCTCACAATGTTTTGCCTGATTCACTGCCTTTTGCTATTATTTTAACGTTGTTTTATGCTTTTGCTTTTTTTTTTTTTTTTTGCTTTATTGTTAAATTAGTTGTAATTGTATTCTTGCTCTGTAAAGCAATGGTTCTCAAACTTTTTCATGTCAAGGACCCCCAAATTGACACTTATTAGCCCGCGGACCCCCATTTCAAAAGATATGCCAGGGACCCCCAATAAGAGAAGATCTTTTACGGCTCTAGCAGTGATTCTCAACCATTTTAATTTCAAGGACCCCCAGTTTGACATGCATTAGGGCTACGGACCCCCATTTAATGGCATTTCTATCACTTGGACCGCAATTTATATTGTAAAATATATGTCAATGTACAAATGGAACCAAATGGACCCTAACGGGTCCATTTGGTTCCATTTGTACACTCTCAGAGTTACAGACCCATAAGGGTCCATTTGGTGCCTAATCAATCATTTAGCTGGGGACCCCCTGGAACTCCCTCAAGGACCCCTGGGGGTCCCCGGACCCCACTTTGAGAACCGATGCTGTAAAGCACTTTGAGCTTCATTTCATGTCATGAAAGGTGCTATACAAATAAAGTTTATTATTATCATTAATTGTGCCACATATGGTCCTTACAAGAGAGAGAGGGTTGTTTTATGCTGAAAAATGATTCAGGTTGGGATTAGGATTATTAGGCTTTTAGGTTTGGGGGGCTATTATAGGGCCTATAGAGTAATGCCTGATTTATAGTTGTGCACCGGACGGTATCGTGCACCGGGGGAAAAAAGATCTGATCTGATAGTTCTGCTATATAAATTATGTTCGGCTTTAGGGTTATAAGGTTAAAACATGGCAAAAATAGGATTCATAAAACCACTGTCATAAAATGTTTGATGATGGCCTCACAAGTATAGTAATGTGAAAACAACCGTGTGTGTGTGTGTGTGTGTGTGTGTGTGTGTGTGTGTGTGTGTGTGTGTGTGTGTGTGTGTGTGTGTGTGTGTGTGTGTGTGTGTGTGTGTGTGTGTGTGTGTGTGTGTGTGTGTGTGTGTGTGTGATTTTGGAGATCAGACGTCTCTCCTTTCATGTCAGCCCTTGAGGGTCAGGTTACACACAAGGTGTGCGTTTCCAGCCACTGGCTATATGAATGGAGCTGTTAGCGCAGGGTTCATGTTCCACACAAACACACACACACACACACACACACACACACACACACACACACACGCACACCCCCGCAAATCTGACACCAGATTAATATAATATAAGCATATAAACATGTAGAAGGAAATCATAATCGAATGAATAAAATCGTACAGAAATTGGTACTTTTTACGGATCTTTGTGTGTAAGCCGCACGAACATAGACTACACATGAATGCCCAGTGTATGCATTTACCTGTGTGTGTGTGTGTGTGTGTGTGTGTGTGTGTGTGTGTGTGTGTGTGTGTGTGTGTGTGTGTGTGTGTGTGTGTGTGTGTGTGTGTGTGTGTGTGTGTGTGTGTGTGTGTGTGTGTGTGTGTGTGTAGTGTAGTGTGTACACATGTTCCTCAGACCCAGGAGGTCACATAAAGCTGTCAGCATCATCCAATCATTCAGTTTTCTTTCATTGTGCCCCCCTAACCACCCCCCTCCCTCTTACCCCCATCTCTTTCTCTCTCTTTCTCTCTCTCTCTAGCTCTCTCCATCCCCTCCAATGTCAAGAAGAGGCCCTTGAGGGTCTATTGCTCTCTCCATGTTACCCCCCCCCACACACACACACACACACACACACACACACACACACACACACACACACACACACACACACACACACACACACGTCCTCCATATCCCTAAAGACCCCCAAAGGGGGTAGAAGCCCATCAGAGCGGTTTGGAGGGGCTGGACGGGAGGCATATTGTCAGGGGTGGAGCCTTCAAACAGAAACATCTCAATGGAGCGTTCTGCTCTATACTGTTTAATATTCATCATGCTGCTCTTCTGGAAGACAGTCTACAAGTTTAGGGCATTATTATCTGACTGAACAGGACAGGAGCTGCTCTGTGTGTGTGTGTGTGTGTGTGTGTGTGTGTGTGTGTGTGTGTGTGTGTGTGTGTGTGTGTGTGTGTGTGTGTGTGTGTGTGTGTGTGTGTGTGTGTGTGTGTGTGTGTGTGTGTGTGTGTGTGTGTGTAAACCGCAGGAGCGAGTAGAATTTCGATAGCCGAGGTATTACTATACCGTTGACTGGTTTTGACAGCTTCCTGTGTTCTGAGGGCAGTGTTATAGAGCTATTAGCTAACGCGTTGGAAACTGTGATATACACCCTTTATGTCTAACCTGAGCTATCAGTCAATATGGGGGAGGGGGCTTATATGAAAAATGGGGAAAATGTTGCTAATTGTCCTAAACACGACTACGAAAGATGACTGCTATGAAAGAGTTATATGTATATAACGTCGCGATGTGACGGTGGGCGTCAGATGGCCGCCCACCCTATAGTATATAGCAGCGGTGGGCAACTTTTATGATGGAGAGGGCCACTATATTTCCACATTCACTCCAGAGGGCCACATTGCATATACTGTCGGGCCATTCTATGTCACACTAAAGCAGCAAAAATAGCAGATCTACAAGCTCAAAACGCGTCGCAGCGCGACGCGTTTTGAGCTTGTAGATCTGCTATTTTTGCCATTTTTGAATTGGAATTTAGATTTTTTTTGTGCTATTTTCTTTTTGGAATCCTGAAAAGTAACACATTTATTTAATTTCAAATGCATTTACTTATACTTATGTTACTTGCTACTTTATGAACTTAAATACAAATATATTTGACATGAAAAAGACAATAGAATTTTAATACTAGTCATTAAGCTACTAATATAGACTGAAGTAATTAAAGCGGGTCATGTTTGCATGTTTGGAATCATAACAGCTGAAATAAATAACATATCAGTATTCTGATGTTAACCTGCGGGCCACATTATAGTGAAGGTGGGGGCCGCATGTGGCCCCCGGGCTGCCAGTTGCCCATGTATGGTATATAGCCTTGGTCTGGCTGACGCTTCTTCCAATTAAGAGGGAGTTTTTCGTTGCCACTGTCGCAAAACATTGCTTGCTCAGGGTGGGACAATGCCGGGTCTCTGCTCTACATGTAAAGTGTCTTGAGAAAACTTGTTGTGATTTGGCACTTTAACTCATTGACTACCAGGAATTAATTCATTAATTCATTCATCCGTCTCCGGTCCCGTTGACGGCGATTTTACTGAACCTTTGGAAAATCATGGAATATTCTCCTTAACCTCTGTCCTCACGGAGATCGGCTCATTACACGCACGGGGGTTCGGTAGAATCGGGAAAAGTTATGGCCGTTTGAATGTGGCTTGTTTTTTGAAAAACACTTAAAAAAAATATATATACTTTTGTGAATCATTTTCACATGAAAGGAGGAGATCTTTTTTTTTGTTGTGATGACGTGATTTCTGGGTGTACTCTTCTTCTTCGGTGGTCCATCCATCTTCAACCGCTTATCCGGAGTCGGGTCGTGGCTTCGGTGGTGCTTGGATCATTCACAGGCTGTAAATGATCAACTAAAAAATCACACCCAGTGTGAAGTGAGCAGTGATATTTATGAGTTATTAATTTCATCATGCATCTCGGTAGCCAATCACAGCACGTCCTGCGAAGTGACGTGCTTACATTTTTTACATTATTATTAATTTCATCATGCGTCTCGCTAGCCAATCACAGCGCGTCTGCGAAGTTTGAAGTTAATTTCATCATGTGTCTCGCTAGCCAATCACAGCACGTCCTGCAAAGCTTAGCCTATGGGCGTGTTTTCCACAGCATGGCGTCACAGCGAAAGACACATTTTCACAACGGAAAGAAAAACTTTCACCTCGGATGGGTCCTAAACCCTCTTATAGGAGCGGTTGCACCGCTCAAAAATGTAATTGAAAAATGCAATTGAATTGTCACGATCGCGTGGCCCCTGCCCATGTGTTCCCTGCCCTGTCCAGTGTGTCTTCCTCCTGAGCTCCCCAGCCCCTCCCCTCTCCTCTTGGGAATCTGATTGCCTAGAGTGGACTCGCCTGTGTCAGCCTTAGTTGGCTCCAGAGACTATCTGTGACTGCACATTCGTTGTCATGTAGTTTGTTAGTCAGAGATTCAGTGTGTGTTGATTTGTTGTGAGAATGCTTTCAGTGTGTGCTTGTGTTTTCTGTTGTTTAAGTAAAGTCATTGTTAAAATTGTCCACCTTGGTTTCCTGCGTTTACTGCATATTAAAAACAAGGTAGTCTCACCATCATGGGCTTGTCTAGCAGCTGGCTCTGGGTTTGCCTCGCCAGCTTCAAGGCCTCAAGGCCCTCACTGGTCAAGTGCAACTGTTCCAGTTGGTAAGCCGTGGTGAACCAAAACGAACACGATCTCTGCGATTGTGGACTCTGTAACGACTATTATTCTGTTTAATAGGGGATGCGTTCGGAAATGCGCGCTGGGAGCGCACTCGCCTATTAGTTTGTATCGGCCAGTGCACAATATTTCAGAACGCACCCTGGTATTTCACCACTTAAACCCTTTATTCTTACAAAACAGTTCTCTGGACATTTTGGTCAACCTCTGTTGTTTTTAAACGCTCTATAGATAAAATTGAGTTGACTCTCCCTCTCGCTCTCTCTCCCTCTGACTCTCTCTCTCTCTCTCTCTCTCTCTCTCTCGTTTCCATGTTTCTCCAGCTGTCCATGTTGTCACTCATCCCTCTATAATAATAATATATATACTGTAATAATCCACCAGCCTGTATTGCAACAAAGAAGCAGATTACTGAAATCCCTCAGTGGCCAGTAGGTCTGTCTGTCTCTCTCTCGCTGTGTGTGTGTGTGTGTGTGTGTGTGTGTGTGTGTGTGTGTGTGTGTGTGTGTGTGTGTGTGTGTGTGTGTGTGTGTGTGTGTGTGTGTGTGTGTGTGTGTGTGTGTGTGTGTGTGTGTGTGTGTGTGTGTGTGCACGCGCGTGCGTGCGTGCGTGCAGTCCTGCAGCTTTTTTCGCATATCGTGGCTGTCGGACAGAAACCTCAGAAACTCCATATTCAAACGTTACGTTTTGAAGAAAGAGATGACAGACGTACATACAGTAGGACAAATTTACACAACTGCAAAACGGACGGGTTGGTGGGAACATCTGCTTCACCCCCGGATGGTTCTCAGTGCTTCCTTCCTTCCTCGGTGCAGACGGAGGCAACAGTATGTCCTCATGACACTATGAGTGAGTGACACATGGCACAGCACAGCAGGGGGCGTGGCACAGTGTAGTTCCAG
>NW_028155854.1:49395-86895 GCF_963454915.1 Gymnoscopelus microlampas | reverse complement strand
GCAACATGAAAGGATCTATAGGTAACAAGTTTAAACGGACTACACCATGAATGTTAACTTTTTCTTCTTTTTTGTGTGTTTTTGGTCTCCCCTACCTCTCTTCTATCCCCAAAAACACCCCAGTTTGAACACTCAGGCTTTTACAGAATATCTGGGGTTGCATGTAAATTGGTCTCAAAACAGGCCAAACTGATTTGGCACCGAAAGTGACGTCACTAGCGGTACAATCCCTCCCGTTTTTCAGTTCCAACATTTTTTTTCTTTTTTTTTTTACTTTTTCCACTCAGAACCAGGAGATAACATGCATACAAACTGGCTCAATAGCGCCATGTGCAAATCAGGACAATGTGGTATTGCAGGTGAAAGTGCTTTATAAGCCAGAGAGAAGTTAGTTGGAATGAGTATATCTGAGGCTTGATTTAGGCTCAAACCTTTTGAAAAACGTTTGAGGGACATAAACAATATGATATTAAATATTAGATATATTTTTTTAATTCATGGTGTAGATCCTTTAAGTTTGCAGACTTGTGGCAGAAACACTTGACAGACATTAGGTATACTCCTCTCTTCTCTTCTCTTCTCTTCTCTTCTCTTCTCTTCTCTTCTCTTCTCTTCTCTTCTCTTCTCTTCTCTTCTCTTCTCCTGTCCTCTCCTGTCAGTGGCTTAAATTGTCATTTTTTTTTAAATCAAAAGGGCCCCTGATATGGATGTATCATACGCAGCAATTTCACTGTTTTAAACAAAATTGACAGTATGTAACCGACTAAGGTGGCCTACTAGTCTAAACACTCAGAAAACAGCCACAACTGTGCACATTTTGATACTGTATGCATGGCCATTAAGACGTTTAAAGGCTTAATATAGTTTTGAATGCAGCTGAGAAACTTTGTGCAACTTCATTGTGTACTGGCATAATACATGGTCTTTTGGTAGCAAAGAAATGACCTTGTCTATACTTTGGATCTGATGGATAGGGTTCTGTGCAGAGCAAACTGCAGTTCAATTGGAAACGCTCGGACCCTACCTGGTCGTATAGTGTACTGCTCCTCTCCTTCCATGTTACAAATGACTGCATGGAGCCAATGAGAGGATTGTTATTTCAAACTTAATAAAGCTACACGACTCCATCAAGACAACGCTGCTCTATCAAACTCACGCCGTCTCCAGAGATAATTTAATCACCAAATGCCAAAGCTGCCACGCCACATTTTAGGTGTAATTTTCATCCGTAGCAAAAGGTAATTTGCTTCAGTATTATGAATTAATTAAAGCCTAACAAAGATGGAGAAGGCTGTAGAAGGTCTAATCAACAGGCCCTTGAAGACTGATTGATTCTCTCTCTCCTCCACGCTCCGGTCTGTCATCCTTTTGTCCTCCCTGTCTTTCTTTCATCCCCCTATTGCTCCCCTTTAGCCATACAGCTTTTTCCCTTTTGGTTCTTTTATTTTATTTTCATTCATTTATTTATTTTTTGTGCTTTTTTTTTTACCTCTTTCTTTCCCCAATGTAGTCGTTACGCCAATTGATTCCTCCCCTTACGTGAGGTGACAATTATCACCCTCCACCCCGCCCGGCTTCCATCCATCGAACCTGGTGTAGAGTAGACCAGTGGTAAACGTTTTCATGTCAAGGACCCCCAAATTGACACTTATTAGCCCGCGGACCCCCATTTGAAAAGATATGCCAGGGACCCCCCATTAAGAGAATATTTCTACGGCTCTAGCAGTGATTCTCAACCATTTTAATTTCAAGGACCCCCAGTTTGACATGCATTTAGGCTACGGACCCCCATTTAATGGCCTTTCTATCTCTGGGACCCCAATTTATATTGTAAAATCTATGTTAATGTAACTCTGAGATATATATATTTTTTTTTTAAATGCTATCTTTTCTTGAGTTTTTATTACACAATACTTACTCTGGCCCTTTTCAGTCCTGCACCTGACTTTTGTTTATTTGGTGCAGGATTGAAAATGTCCGAAAGTATAAAAAAAACTCAAACTAACACTAACTAAAACTGTTAGCCTTATCAAACATTAAAAAGCAGCAAATCCGCTATATATAACTGAATAACTGAATTAGAACAGGAAACAAACTTGTTTTTTCAATGTTTTTCAAATATAACAAAAAAATAGCAAATCTACAAGCTGAAACCAGGCAGGTTGTGATGTGACACGTTGTGAGCTTCTTTTTTTTCTAGGTTTTGTTTTTGTAGCACCTCCACAGTTCAAGTTATTACGGCAAGAAAATAAATCATCACAGAACGTCAAGAGTTCTTAGAAAGTTTCAGATTATAGGTTTTTGGGTTGCCCTTCGTTCCTATAGCCATTACTTTTACTGTGTGACGATGTGTGTGTGTGTGTGTGTGTGTGTGTGTGTGGGGGGGGGGGGGGGGGGGGGTGGACACTCTTTCTCGACCAATGAGACTGACTCCTGTCCATGTTGTCGACCTATCAGCGTATAACGTCTCACTATACATACAGTACCTGTCTCTTTGTTGTTGTTTCTCACTTTGCTTTCATTATGTAAACAGAGTGAGAAACAACAGAGACAGAGAGACACAGGTATGTATGTAAGTTGCATACATACCTGTCTCTCTGTCTCACTCAGCATACATACATACAGTACAGTACACACCTGTCTCTCTGTCTCTGTTGTTATTCCCCTGTCTGTCTGCCTGCGTACTGTATATTAGTCTGGCTGTCTGCCTCTCTCTCTGCGACCATAACGACCTTGCATGATATCACAACAGATTAAGTCTCTCCATTGTGGTGCTGTGAGGTATGCATGGGGCCAGACACAACTCATTCAGTTTGGAAGATACAATACTTTCATTGCATCAGGTCGTAGTTTTTTTGTTTTACTTCTCTCTCTCTCTCTCTCTCACCGTTGTTGGTTCCCATTCCCACGCGATGCTAGTGGCGGCGGGCGGCGGCGTCTCTTCAGGGCCCGTCACGTACGTCGCTCAATCACTCCTGCAGCTGCTTGTCTGACTCTAAGAAAGAGTTAGTCTCACATAACGTCCCCGTCGGGCGGAAACCTCGTATGTCCAAAACTGTTAGACCTTTCAGGATTCAACCATTTTTTTTTTTTTTGCAAAAGTAGCAGATCTACAAGCTGGAAACGCGCCGCTTGATGCCTTTGGTGTGACGCTGTGGTATGATCAACAAGGGGTGTTAATTTACGGGAAAAACACAACAACAAAGTTAGAATGTGGAGATATGAGGTTTCTGCCACGACAGTAACGACATACATTGCATTAGGCCGCAGGGCAACTCCAGGCGTCCTTTTCACCCCACACACACACACACACACACACACACACACACACACACACACACACACACAGAGGCAGGGCAGAGGGGGGGGCACGCTGCACTGTAAATCAAGGTTATAACACACCACAGTCGTATGCAGACAGCCAGGGTCTTCTCACGCACACAACACACACATGTCAGGTGTTATCACCGTTGTGATCTGCAGGCCTGTGTGTACAGTATACCTCTGAAACACACACACACACACACACACACACACACACACACACACACACACCTACTACACGCAGACACACGCACGCACACGCAAATACAACAAATGCCTTCTCATCTACCAATAACAACATACCTCACAACCAGTCCTGGCTAATGTAAATATTTATCCTGCATGCTTGAGATATTCGGGGCAAAGCATACGTGTGAGAGACAAAAGCTCTGGGCTTTAAGCAGAGGAGATAAACCTGGAGGGAGAGGGTATACAGTTACACTTTAACAAACCACACAACATTCCAGCTTTAGGAGGAATAGGCTCTATGCACAGCAGACATTTTGGAGAAAGATTGGGCCTCTTCTTACTTCCTTCACAGGTGTTAACAATGATACTAATGAAGGCTCTGTTCCATTCTGGTCAAACAGAGTCAGGGTGCTGATATTGTTGCATGTTGGCTCACTGGAAACACTAGTGGGTCTCAAAGTGTGGTCCAGGGACCCTCATGGTTCCTTGAGAGGGTGTAACTCTGAGAGTGTACAAATGGAACCAAATGGACCCTCCCGGGTCCATTTGGTTCCATTTGTACACTCTCAGAGTTATGGGGGTTCCTTGCAATTAAAAAGTTTGAGAACCACCGTGCTACACTAAATGGAACAGAGCCTTCATTAGTGTCATTGGTAACACCTGTGAAGGAAGCAAGAAAGGGGCCCAATTTCTGTCCAATATGGCTGCTGTGCATAGAGCCTATTGTACAGGTATAATGACTGAACGGGGTAGGCCAGGGGGGCTTAAACATTTGGGTCCCCTACTACGATGATTTTGTTGCTGTCATATTTTTAACTTGTTGTGTTTTTGCATATGTTAACGCCCTACTAGATCATACTACAGCATCACACCAAAAGTAGCAGATCTACTATATCTGAAAAGTGATTTAGATTGACTTTTCTCTTCTGGGGGGTCCCTGGTACAAAACATTTTCAGAAGGGGGTCCCTGCGGCCAATAACATATCAATGTGGGAGGTCCTTGACACGAAAAAGTTTGATAAACCCTGACATAGAGTACCATAGGTTCACAATGTACATTACTGTATGGTACACTGTACAATTGCCAGTGTTCTTTTTAGCGGCGCTAGCCGGTATAGAGCGGATCCTGCTCTATACCTGACTTTGTCCGTGTTCACCGTCAACGCTCTGATTGGTCAGGTCCGTCAACAAAGTGATTGGTCAAGCTTCACGTGACACGTGGCTATAAACACATTATAAACACATATCGATGACAAAATGTATCAAAGACGCCGCTACCTTCACACCTTCACACAGGGTGTGATTTTTTTATATACATTTATATATTTGGTTGCATTTGTACTCTCAGTTTGTCAGCAATTTTGAACCTATTCAACCTAAACACTGTTATACACTGTTAAACACTGTTGCGAGATCTCTATATCTATATCTATATACTGTATATATATAGTGTGGGATAAAAAAAACTTGATGTCTCCTGTATGTTTCTCCTGTGAGGTGCTGCTGAAGTTTACGTCGTGTGTTGATGTTGACTAATGCATAGTTCTGCGTCATCGGATGTATGCGTTGCACCATGTCACGTCATCAGGTGATGTGGGCCACGGCGGTTCTGACGCCATCGGGCGTACACTGGCACATTCTGAGGGACACGTACTGTACATACAGTACACAGAAAGACATACTGTTTCCCCACACCATACTGTATGTGTGTGTTTATATGTGATCTCCTCACATTCAGAACAACAGCGGGATTCAGGTTCAAAATCATCTGCAAAAGTTTTCCTTTGATACTTTAAGAGTTGTTGCCACTATAACCTACTTACTGTAGGTTTATGGGCGTGTGTGCTGCTCAGGTTCACATTCCAGGCACAAAGGGGTTAATGTAAAGAGGGAGATAGCTGTAGGTGCATTCCTTTACTGTAGGCGGGGGGGGGGGGGGGGGGGAGAGAGAGAGAGAGAGAGAGAGAGAGAGAGAGAGAGAGAGAGAGAGAGAGAGAGAGAGAGAGAGAGAGAGAGAGAGAGAGAGAGAGAGAGAGAGAGAGAGAGAGAGAGGGGGGGGGGGGTGGGGGGTAAGTAGGTTGGGGTCAATGCGAAACTGGTAGAACTCTGATAAATCACCTCTGTAAAGCAAACATTGTTTAGTGACAGGTAACCGTGTGTGTGTGTGTGTGTGTGTGTGTGTGTGTGTGTGTGTGTGTGTGTGTGTGTGTGTGTGTGTGTGTGTGTGTGTGTGTGTGTGTGTGGGAGTGTCTTGCAGCCAAACACAACATCTATACTGTAAACCCCCAGCTAAGCCTCTCAACAACGCTGTACCAAAAGTTATGTGCACATACACACAAGCACATTGTGTGTGTTGTGTGTCTGACAGCGTTGCACACACACACACACACGCACGCACGCACGCACACGCACACGCACACACACACACACACTGTTCTTTACTCAGGAAGCAAGCACAGATAAGCAGCATATAGTAGAGATATAAACAGGTCCACTATTGTTTCTGAAGGTATCAGTCTTGTAAGGCCTGGTCAGATCTGTGTGTGTGTGTGTGTGTGTGTGTGTGTGTGTGTGTGTGTGTGTGTGTGTGTGTGTGTGTGTGTGTGTGTGTGTGTGTGTGTGTGTGTGTGTGTGTGTGTGTGTGTATGCGTGTGCGCGTGCGCGTGTGTGTGTGTGTGCGCGTGCGTGCGTGCGTGCGTGAAGTAAAAGTATTGAAAATTGGAAGGACTCCAGTAAAGTAGAAATACCTACAAATTGTACTTACTTGAATAAATGTACTTAGTTACTTTCCACCACTGTTCAGTCTTGTGTGTGTGTGTGTGTGTGTGTGTGTGTGTGTGTGTGTGTGTGTGTGTGTGTGTGTGTGTGTGTGTGTGTGTGTGTGTGTGTGTGTGTGTGTGTGTGTGTGTGTGTGTGTGTGTGTGTGTGTGTGTGTGTGTGTGTGTGTGTGTGTGTGTGTGTGTGTGTGTGTGTGTGTGTGTGTGTGTGTGTGTGTGTGTGGGAGTGTCTTGCAGCCAAACACAACATCTATACTGTAAACCCCCAGCTAAGCCTCTCAACAACGCTGTACCAAAAGTTATGTGCACATACACACAAGCACATTGTGACAGCGTTGCACACACACACACACACGCACGCACGCACGCACACGCACACGCACACACACACACACACTGTTCTTTACTCAGGAAGCAAGCACAGATAAGCAGCATATAGTAGAGATATAAACAGGTCCACTATTGTTTCTGAAGGTATCAGTCTTGTAAGGCCTGGTCAGATCTGTGTGTGTGTGTGTGTGTGTGTGTGTGTGTGTGTGTGTGTGTGTGTGTGTGTGTGTGTGTGTGTGTGTGTGTGTGTGTGTGTGTGTGTGTGTGTGTGTGTGTGTGTGTGTGTATGCGTGTGCGCGTGCGCGTGTGTGTGTGTGTGCGCGTGCGTGCGTGCGTGCGTGAAGTAAAAGTATTGAAAATTGGAAGGACTCCAGTAAAGTAGAAATACCTACAAATTGTACTTACTTGAATAAATGTACTTAGTTACTTTCCACCACTGTTCAGTCTTGTGTGTGTGTGTGTGTGTGTGTGTGTGGTGTGTGTGTGTGTGTGTGTGTGTGTGTGTGTGTGTGTGTGTGTGTGTGTGTGTGTGTGTGTGTGCGCGTGGGGGTGCGCGTGTGTGCGTGCGTGCGTGTGTGTGTGTGTGTGTGTTGCACGACAGTGCCCCTGAGCACACTTCAAATGGTAGAAGAAGAGAAGAAAAAGGCCCACAGGGTCTGTCCTCCTGCTGTTATTCGTACTGCGGTGAAGTGAGGCGGCAGATAACCAATTAAAAAAAGGGAAAAAAATAAAGAAATTGTCCAATCAGAGTCTGAGGGCCGGCGTGGGTTTCTCCACCGACCGAGCAAACAACGGGCCGCCATTTTGTCTTCCAATCCGCCTACTGACTGACTGACTGTACCCTCTGTACGCTCTGCTCATCAGAGAGAACGACAGGGGTCCTCTCACACACACACACACACACACACACACACACACACACACACACACACACAGCTTATTACTCTTTATTAATCTGCAGGGGCGTTAATTGAAACCCCCCTGAGTGCCTGAACCCATACCTGCATTCCCTCTCTCATTATCAGTCAAGGTGCCTTTGGGGGGGGGGGGGGGGGGGATAGGGGGGAGTGTAGGGTGTGTGTGTTTGTGTGTGTGTGGGGGGGGGGGGGGGGGGTGGTGGTGTCAGAAGCCCCCTTGTCTCCTACAATGACCACATCCTATACAGACACACACAGATCACAGCCATAGCAGTCAGTTGGTTGGTTCTCCTATCATCACAGTGTTGCCATGTCCGCTTATTATTACGTTGTTGTCAGGCAGAACCTCCTATCTCCATCTTTTTACTTTTTGTGTTTTTCCGGAAATGAATGCCCTACTTGATCATACTGCAGCGTCACACTAAAGCATCACGTTTTTTGACATTTTATGCGGAAAAACTAACAGTTTTGGACATATGATGTTTCCACCCGACAGAGACTATTATGTGTACAATATAAGGCATAAGGTATAAATATAATTATTTCTGCAGAAAAACACAAAATATATATATATATACATTTTTACTGAAAAGATGGATCCTGAACCTATTGGGTTAGGGAAACACTGGCCTATGTTTCGAACTTGTATAGATCTGCTGTTTTTGATGTTTTGGGATTTGAATTCTGAAAGTAACCGTTTTTGACAGACGATAAGCAACTTTGCGTTTTTTGGGGTAGTGTAGTGTAGTTGCTTATTGGGCTTAGTTGTTTCCCAATGTTATATAAACCAGGTTCATTTTCATGTCAAGGAAAATTAGACTGTCCACTATTTCCTGTCTGGTAACCAAACCTCGCGATACCTCTGAGCCAGAAACAATACCGCTGTTTAGATGCCTCAATACAATGATGTACTGTGCACATAGAAAAGCAAGTAATTAGAAAACAACCTGTGATATGTCTTCTTTATATTCCTGAACTGATTATATGACAAAGGTCGCAATCGTCCAGAAATAATGTTTGTTCATGAGCTGGTCCAGCCGGCTCCCATCCACTGCAATGTATTTGATCAAACTTCCGGTGCAAGGTTTTCCACCCATGAGTGGCAAACCTAGAGGGCGGACTGCACGACTATCTAGAGGGCAGACTGCACGACCCTTCCTTTCAAAACCTTGGATCTGTCCCCAACCCCCTCCCTCTCCTTTTTGGTCTCTGATTGCCTAGAATGGACTCACCTGCGGGTGTCAGCCGTACCTAGTTGGCTAAACGAGCCTCAGAGACTATTTAATACTGATTTATGTGCTGGATCATTGTATTGTTGTGGGGCTTGTTTCCGGGTCCCCTTGTTTCCCCCGTTGTAATGTATTTCGCCCTGTGTGGCGTGCCTTTGTTTGTATTACTATTATTTAAGTAAAGTCGTTGTAGTACTCTCCTCCTTGGTTTCCTGACTTTACTTTACTTTACTGTAAGGCACGACCAGTGTCGACGCAGGGTCCCTGCTTGGTGGGCCGTGATCTCGAGTGCCCTGCTACCCAGCTGACGTCGCGGTGCCGCCGCTGTCCCGGCTAGCGTCGCTAGCCCCTACGAGTGGTGTCTGAGTTCTGAGAGATAAAGTGTAATTCTGGACCGCGACGGAGGCGCGCCGTCTCAAGCTAAACTTGAGCACGAGAGGCACCGCCGAGCAAGCTAAAGCAAGTTCGCTTGAGCCGACTCAGCGCCGTCCGAGTTACGTACCGATAGAGTTACGTACCGATAGAGTTACGTACCGATAGGCACATGAATCGTAAATCGTGTTTTGGGAGTGTTTGCCCCAACTGCTACTCTAAGTGACTACTGGCCAATCACAGCGCGTCTTTTCCGGGACTTTCCCCAACTGCCCCGTGCACTCAAATAGCTTGCCACTGATCTAGGAGGAAGAAATCACAGTTGGCTGAGACTTCCTCCTTTCAACCAGAGGATCCTGTTTAAACCAACACTCTCCTCCTCAACCTCCATCCTCCCACAATCCCCTTCTGCTCTCATTCTAACCCACTCACTTCCTTCTTTTTTCCCCTCCTCTGTCTCTCTCTCTCCCTCCCTCTCTCTCTGCCCACTGCTGTGCTGAGTGAGCCCCTTAAATCACACAGTCTCTAAACCGGCCCATAAAAGATGGCAGGTTACTCCCGCGCCTCCCCCCTCCCCCTCGCCTCCCCCTCCACCTCCACACATTACGGCTTTAATTAAGGTAATTACTTTCAGAGCAGTACTAATCGGATCCTCTTTTCTCTCTCCTGGCGCGCGTGCGCGCACACACATGCCCGTGGACCGTACGCGCACACATGTGGCCTGGCACACGCACACACACACATATGGCCTGGCACACGCACACACACACACACACATGCGTTACAGTACATACAAGACAGCACAGTACACACGCACATGTACGCGCACGTGCACACACACACAGACACACACACACACACACACACACACACACACACACACACACCCACACCCACACCCACACCCACACACACACACACACACACAGGCACACATTCCTCTCCTGGCATGGCGAGCACACTTCAATAGCCAGCCATGCCTCTGTGTAAACTGAACCCTGACCTAGTTTTTAAAGTGCAGAGCGCTGCAGCTGGACCAGAACTAACCGCCTGGACGCCATTCAAAGATGCAGAGGCCCTTCTTCTACCTCCTCCTCCTCCTCCACACCTGGAGGGATGAGATGAGCTGCACCACCACACTGCTGGAACACATGACCATCAGCTGCACCATCCATACCGTATGTACTGTACTGTACTGTACTGTATGGAGAGGATGGACGCTCTACCAGGAGCTGTGGTTTCTGCTCAGAGAGTGTAGCAGCAGCAGCAGCTGTGTCCACACACACACACACACACACACACACACACACACACACACACATACACACACACACACACACACACACACACACACACACACACACACACACACACACACACACACACACACACACACACACACACACACCTCCAGGCCTACTGTACAACCACAAGACAGTGTTTCTGATTTTGACAGCAAATTTTTATTTAGTTTTAGTCTTTTGAATAAAATTCTGTTTAGTTTTTTTTATAGTCATCTGAAATGTTTTACTTTTAGTTTAGTTTTAGTTGATTAAATATCATAAGATTTTAGTTCACTAAATCTACAGTTGATTTAGTCGCCCAAAAAATATTTTTGGTGGGCCGTGGTGCCACAACGCGTTGCGCCGCGACACGTTGTGAGCTTGTAGATCAGCTATTTTCGGTCTGTGACACCCGCACGTGTGACACCCGCGCGCACTGGATCTACTGGATCTCTTCTCCACTAGTCCCTCACTTTAGTCTAGATTTTATCTGTTGATGAAATTGTCAATATATTTAGTCTTAGTTTTAGTCATCATAGTTTAGTTTTTATTTAGTTTTCGTCAGGGAAAGGAATCATAGTTTTATAGTCGACAAAATCAACACTGCCACACAGTGAGACAGTGATTTCTCCAGTTTTTGTTTATTTTTTTGCATTTTACCCCTTTTTCCCCCCAATGTAGTCTTAATGCCATTAAGTCCTCTCCACACACATTGGTGTGTTGTCACTGCTGTCGTATCCTACTGACTCACCTACCAGTAAGGAGCCCCCACAGGGAGGACGTAGAGCCCTCGTCCTACTCCTCCCGCCCAATGCTCCCTGCTGATAGGTGCTCAAAACGCGTCGCACTGCGACGCGTTTTGAGCTTGTAGATCGGCTATTTTTGCAACTTTTGGGTGACATAGAATGGGAATGGCCCCATAGTATATGCAATGTGGCCCTCTGGAGTGAGTGTGGAAATATAGTGGCCCACCCCTGGTACAGACGCTCGACAAAGCCGGATGCACCACGGTGGATTCGAACCCACAACTTCCGCGGTCGTGGGCATGCAGGGACTTTACTACTGCGCCACCCTGAGTGCCTATATATCTCTATATCTCATATATCTCTATAATACATGCTTTGTCTCGAGCTGCCAGCAGGCTGCGCCTTCAACATTTCCTCCTGGATCATTGTTCCAGTGCAGAAGAAGAAAGAAACATTCTTTCATTCATAAACACAATCAACTTAACGTGATTTTCAATGTTAAATATAGTTTCTCTTTGTACTTTGAACTGCAGGCCAAGGTGGTGTCGCCATAAGTCTGGATACACATCAGGTAGTTGCTGCTTCCTCACCTGGAGAACCCCCCCCCCCCCCCCGCCCCCCTTCCTCTCCCTGTCTTTATCACTGATATAAATATCTTTTTTTTTAGGCTGCAAGACGATTGTTCAGCATGTGTTTTTTTTTCTCCATATATTTTCCAAGGCCACAAGCTGTGTTCAGTCTGCAGGCATGTGGCCTTGTACGTGTGTGCGTGTGTGCGTGTGTGCGTGTGTGTGTGTGTATGAGTTTTGCCCCCCCCCCCCCCCCCAAAAAAAAAAGATATAAAGTATACGTACAGCACACATGGCACGTCTCACGCCTCAGCGTTCGATGCCGAAATAACCATCTCTGTCGATGGAGCGATAATGAAAATAATAACATCCCTGACAAAATATTCATAAAGGTAAATGAGGAATCTCGAGGGAGAGGAGGGGGGGGGGGGGGGTTGGGGGGTGGTACGCATCAAAGGCATCTCGGCTAGCGGGAACGCAGTGGTCGAGCAGCTAGCGCCGCGTCTCTCGCCGTGAGACGCGCACCCTGGTATTATCTATCTGCCGCTTTCACATTTCACTGATAGCATATACGGAGGAGAAGCCGAGGCAAAACACAATTATGCTCAGTCGTCGTGTATTAGGGCATGGCAGGGACGGCCATTTTGTAGTTCCACAGATAGAAAGCCCATTCATTTTACACATGGAGATTTCCGAAAAATTTGAATTATTTCAAGCCTGGAACCAAAGCCATCCAGGCTCCTGGTGAATCATGACCATATCATTCGATTCTGTGTAGAAAATAAATAAATATTTCATTATATTATATTTAATAATAAATACCCTTTTTAGCGGTTTCAAAATATTTCTTTACACAGAATCTCTACGGGGAAAATGAATGGACTTTCTATCTGTGGAGTCACACAATGGCAGCCACTGCTATGCCAACCCGATCTCACACAACACAGTGTAATAGCACAGATTACATTCCATACGTAGATGACTAGAACATTGGTTCTCAAAGTGGGGTCCGGGGACCCCCAGGGGTCCCCAGCTAAATGATGGATAGTTGGGAACCAAATGGACCCTTATGGGTCTGTAACTCTGAGAGTGTACAAATGGAACCAAATGGACCCTAACGGGTCCATTTGGTTCCATTTGTACACTGTCAGAGTTGAATTAACATTGATTTTACAATATGAATTGGGGTCCCAGTGATAGATATGCCATTAAATGGGGGTCTGTAGCCCTAATGCATGTTAAACTGGGGGTCCTTGAAATTAAAATGGTTGAGAATCACTGCTAGAGCCGTAAAAATCTCTTATTGGGGGTCCGCGGAGTGTCAATTTGGGGGTCCTTGACATGAAAAAGTTTGAGAACCACTGCTATAGCCCATTTATCCGCCAACACACTGCGGTGTCGCGCGGGGGGAAGGGGGGCGAAAACGGTAGCCCTAGACAGGCTGTTTTTTGGCCGCAGCGTGACACGACGGTGCGACGGAGCACAACTCTGGCATAATAATAACACTCTGCTGCTGCTTCTTGACATCTTCCGTTGGACCCTGAGCTGTCATCTCTTTGTCTGCTTTAATTGAAAATTAATGGTTGGTGTGTGTGGGCTGCCGTGGCAACGGCGGCTGGGGCCAGCGGTGGCGGGGTAGTGGGGCGGCGGGGACGGCATTCACACACAGACACCAGTGGCATTGTTTGTCCTGACCGACCTTGAAGCAAAGAGGGAGGGGGGGGGGGAGAGAGAGCGAGAGAGGGAGAAGAAAAGGGAGACGGTATAGGACCAAAAAAAGACATTAAAAAGAGAATAGAGGGAAAGAGGTTGAATGTTGTGCACTGGAGCGTGGAGGGAAAATAAAATAAAGTTATTGTGGCTTGTGTTTTCTATTCTTTTTTTTTGGGGGGGTGGGTAAAGAAAGAAGATTGGGGGGGAATATTATCTGCCGCTGCGGAGGAGAGAGAGAGACGCTCATGGTGTCAAAATGCCAAATGGAGAGAATGATGTTTTCTAGTAGGAAAAGGCAGAAAGGCCCTGATGGACGTTCCTTCTCTTACCTTTGTGATGACGGAGCCAGAGGGCACGTTATGGCCCCGTGATTGTCTCTCTGGACACACTGTGTGTGTGTGTGTGTGTGTGTGTGTGTGTGTGTGTGTGTGTGTGTGTGTGTGTGTGTGTGTGTGTGTGTGTGTGTGTGTGTAGGGGGGGGGGGGGGGGGGGGGGGTGGTTATGGGGTTACATCTGATGAAAAATGGTTTATGGTCATGCTGCTCTTGCTTTAGCCTCTGAAGCCATCAACAGGTACACTGTGTGGAGCATCATCGCAGCATTTTATATTAACATTTACCAACTGAAGTGTGATTTACACTTCGTTGGAAGACAGTGTCACGGACCGAAAATAGCCAATCTGCAAGCTACATATTCATTTATTATCATTGCATGCTTTTTAACCCTTTTTCTCCCCAATTTGGTCGTTGTGCCAAATGATTCCCCCCCCCCCACATCTCTGTGTTGTCACTGATGCTGTTGTATCCTACTGACTCACCTGCCAGTGAGGAGCCCCCACCGGGAGGACGTGGAGCCTTTGTCGTCCCGCCCAACACTCCCTGCTGACAGGTGCCTCCCCGTAGGAATGCAATGACAATTATCCCCCTCCTCCTCCCACGAATACGTTTTATACACAATTGTTTTTGTGTATAGACGCCCGACAAAGCCGGATGCACCACAGTGGATTCGAACCCACAACCTCCGCGATGATGGGCAGGCACTTTATCTACAAGCTTGTAGATAAAGCGATAGTAGATAATAGAGATGCGTCGCGCTGCGAGCTTGTAGATCTGCTATTTTCAGAGCGCAACACCCGAGCGCAACCAAACATGAAATGACTTGTTTTTTAGTTCTACTGGATCTCTTCTCCACTAGTCCCTCTATGATATTTTAGTCTAGTTTGTATTTGCTGATATTAATTATAATTGTCAATATATTTTATACTTAGTTAGTTTTTATTTTGTTTTTATTTCGTCAGTGAAAAAAGGTAGTCGACAAACATTTTTCGTCATAGTTTAAGTCGACGAAATCAACACTGGATATGGAAGGAAGGTGCTTTGTTGTGCGGGAGACTTGAGTAGATTCTTGGCCTGCCTTTTCCTGGTTCAATTGCAACAAGCAACAAATGCGCTACTCAGGCCCGGCTCTCCAGGCTTCAATGGGACAACATTCTCAGCATTCTGCAGTTCATGCTCACGCTCTCCCAGTGCATTCCGCGCGCGCGAGAGTGTGTGTGTGTGTGTGTGTGTGTATGTGTGTGTGTGTGTGTGTGTGTCTGTGCGTGCGTGTGTGTGTGCGTACACACACCACAGAGCAGAGCGTGCTCTATCAGAGTCCAAGGCCATGGTTATTGTTGGGTGTTTTTTAATACAGTTGAACGGGAGTTGAAAGTCTAGCCAAAAATAATCCCGGGGAGAAAAGATTTAGAAATGAATTTCCAAACGTCCATGACTTCTCAACAGCGATATAAATAGCAGACAGGGAAGCACATCATTACCGCTGCCATGGAGAGAGTTGCACAGGGGGTCATGTTTGCTCCCTATTCAGGTTGTGTCTGCTTTGTCTGTCTGTTAAGGTGACTCTCCACCAAACAGACTATACTACTACAGACTGCAACAGACATGTAATCTGTTGGCAAAAGTTGGCATTTTGTTCAGCACAAACTGCACATTGTTGTGCTAATGCATTATAGCTGGCAGGCTGGGCTGATAACTGTTGCCAGGTCTGCTTATTATAAGCGACTTTCGACCTTTGTCTGTCCCAGCGACACACTCTCGCGGGACTTAGCACCAGTAAACATTGGACGTACGCGAGATTTGCCGTTCGACGGCGGCACCCACCATTTGTAGGATTTGTGTACCATGTCGCCTCTAGTGGCTCCAACTGAGATGGTGTATCTTTGTAAATTAACCATCTTTGGCGATACCCACAGATGTCCTGCTCTCCCAGCATCCTTCACTTCTTCACCTCCTCCTCTGTGACTCTCTTCCATCTGTGTTTCAGGATGACATTATCCTTCAGCTGCTCTGTGTGAGTCTGACTGTTGGATGTTGGTTGGATGGCCACTTGGCTCTGAGCCCTGAGCAGAGTTTGTGATCCCCCGGGTCCTCTGAAGTGGACTTAGCTAGGAGACACAGAGAGAGAGACAGACAGACAGACAGACAGACAGACAGACAGACAGAATGACAGAATGTGAGGTTGTGTTTGGAAATAACAGTCTGATTCTGTACAGGTTGCAAACCTTCCTTGGAATCGTAAAGTTACACACACACACACACACACACACACACACACACACACACACACACACACACACACACACACACACACACACACACACACACACACACACATATGCAGTGTGGAAGGCAACACACTTTTCCCATAAGGACTTTTTCCTGGAGCTTTGGGTGCTGGACTGGCATGCACTATAGGACACTTTTGGCACCTTTAGGTGCATGGACTTAACCCATTTTGGGTGGGAACCCCTATTTGTAACTCTACATGTACCTTTCAGGACGGGAACCCCTTTTGGGGTTCCTGTTGCCTTGTACAGTATATAGCAACATACATTTGTTGTATTTTTTTAATACATGCAGTATTTGGAAGTTTTTCAGGTCAGGATTTAGAAGGCGTTTTTAGAATCGGCCTCATGGGTCTAAATGGGTTAAAAGTGCAATTACACTGACTGTACATAAACATCACATCATGCAACACGACATCATTTGCAAATACATATGAAATGACCGCGATGGAAGTAAGCCGCTGGCTTATTTTGCATCTGTCCTTTTGATAATGGTGTGATAATGTATGTCATTTTACATTTTACGTATTAACCCATTAAGACTGGGAACGCATCTGTGTCATTTTTTTTATTTCTTTGGCTATTCAAAAAAATGCTATTTTTGGGGGAAAATCGTGGGTCTTTGAATATAAATTATAGATTTTTAAAGCAAACATTTGTAACTCAAATCTTGGCTTCTGGGGTTTCTACAAATGTATTCTAAATCCTAACTAATGTTGCTATAATATCAGTGGTTCTCAAAAATGATGTGCATTATTTGGCCGTGAACCCCCCATCTCAAAATGTTTTGTTCCAGGGACCCCCAGAAGTTGAAACAGAGTTAAAAATGTTTGCTTTAAAAAATATATATATATTCAAAGATTTGCACACATTTTCATGATTTAAAAAAAAATAGCAGATCTACAAGCTCATAGTGCGCGGCACTCGGTGCCGCGCGCTATGAGCTTGTAGATCTGCTAGTTTTTTTTCATAGCCAAAGAAATCAAAAAAATTACACAGATGCGTTCCCGGTCTTAATGGGTTAAGAGGTCAAAGTTCTCATTCACTGTTGTAACTGACAAACAATGCACACATAATCACACCTCTGTGTAGAATAGACTGAGTCTGGAATTAACATATGCTCAGAATGCTGAATCTATTGAATAAAACAAGATAAACTTGATTATGCTTGTGGAAACTGGAATTTAAACTATGGATTGTTATTTCACACGCGTAACTGCTGTATTTTAAACGTGGCCGTGAATGTATATGCTCCCATATAAGCTAGATGTTGCGACACGTGCTGTGATTGTCACCGTCGACAAACATTCACTAACTAACTGATACGGGGTACTGTTGTTTGTGCAATAGTATGACACACACACGCACACGCACGCACGCACACACACACGCACGCACGCACGCACGCACGCACGCACGCACGCACGCACGCACGCACGCACGCACGCACGCACGCACGCACGCACGCACGCACGCACGCACACACACACACACACACACACACACACACACACACACACACACACACACACACACACACACACACACACACACACACACACACACACACACACATATGTACATTTACTCAAGTACTGTACACTGTACTTAAGTACCATGTATTATTTGACATATTATTTACTTTACTGGAGTATTTCCAAGGTTCAATACTAGTACTTTTACTCCACTACAGCTCAGATAAGAGGCAAACATTGTGACTCCACTACAATTATTTGAAAATGTTAATTAAGGATTTGATACATTTGGAAACTTGCATGTAGTGATTACTTTTTCTTTTGGTACTCTTAAGTATATTTTGATGCCAATACCTTTAAGTAGATTCAAGTCAAGTACATTTTGAATACCAGACTTGTACTTGTAACAGTATTTCTACATGGTGGTATTGATACTTTTACTCAAGTAAATAATGTGAGTACTCTTCCACCACTGCCGCACACACACACACACACACACACACACACACACACACACACACACACACACACACACACACACACACACACACACACACACACACACACACACACACACACACACACACACACACAGAGAGAGGCTCCTGTATTCATGCAAATGTTCAGTGGATGCCAGGTGTAATAATCATGTTTACATGGCTACCTGGTGTGATGCATGTTTGCGTTGATTAACGGATAGCGGTAGATATTAGGAAACATGCTGCTCTGCACGTCCACCATGCAGTCACACACAGAACAATGTCAACAGTCATGTTGAGGCACATTATAGACGCATAGAGCAAATTAACGCGTATAGGCCATACATGGGCAACTGGCGGCCCGGGGGCCACATGCGGCCCCCACCTTCACTTAATGCGGCCCGCAGGTGAATAGTGATATATTATTGATTTCAGCTGTTATGATTCCAAACATGCAAACATGACCCGCTTTAATTACTTCAGTCTATATTAGTAGTTTAATGACTAGTATTACAATTATATTGTCTTTTTTATGTCCAACGTATTTGTATTTAAGTTAATAAAGTTAACATAAGTATAACTAAATGCATTTGAAACTAAATCAAAATATTACTTTTCAGGATTCCAATGAAAAATTTGCAAAAAGAAAATCAGGATTCCAATTAAAAAATAGCAGATCTACAAGCTCAAAACGCGTCGCGGTGCGACGCGTTTTGAGCTTGTAGATCGGCTATTTTTGCTACTTTTGTGAGACATAGAATGGCGAGTACGGCATTCATTTACGAAAAAAGTTATAATACGGAGATAAGAGTATATGCAATGTGGCCCCCTGGAGTGAGTGTGGAAATATAGTGGCCCTCTCCATCATCAAAGTTGCATCACACCTGGTGTTGGCCAATGATGGGAACATTGGGAATCCATGGATGTAGGAGGGAGGGATATGTCTTTGTGATTGTGTTTTTTTTTTTTTTAATACTGTGATGTAATGGCTAGCTCCCTCACAGGGTTTTGCCTGTACTGTACCAGATGTGCGTCACTCACATCAAACTTTCCAAATTAAAGAGCCGCACCTCTCCTCTTCCCTAATCCTCTCTCTCTCTCTCTCTCTCTCTCTCTCTCTCTCTCTCTCTCTCTCTCTCTCTCTCTCTCTCTCAGTATTCCTGACATAATGCACACAGAACGGTAAAAGCCGTTCCCTCACAATGTTTTGCTCACGTGGGAATTCCTTTCCTGTGTTTATTCTTTTCACTTGACTTTTTTTTGTTTTGGTCCTTCAACCTCAGTCACTGTCAGTAAAGAAAGGCGTGACTGTGTGTTGTTATATTGGATAAGGATATCGCTGTTTTTTAAAACATTTGCCTATAACAAGTCCTATAACAAGTCCAACATAGGATGTTGAAAGTGTTTAAGGGCCTGATTCTGGTCTGTCGGGAACAAGCACAATAAAAAAAGAAAAAAGAGAAAGGTCTTTGGACTGATCTGGCCAAGTTAAAGTCTGGTACTTTCTGTAAATTAGCTATTATTATTATGCATACAGTGGAATAATGACCGCTTTTGTTTGCAGAAAGAAATCATTTTCTCCATAATGTCAGCTCACAGGATGCTTTTACTATTTTAAACTCGCCCAGACATTAACACACGTGCGCGCACACACACACACACACACACACACACACACACACACACACACACACACACACACACACACACACACACACACACACACACACACACACAAACTGACACACACATTTTCGTTTTATTCTACTTCCTCTGAAGTGAAGTTGCTGCGAGGGCTAATTTTGATGATGTTTTGTAACAAGCAAAGCATGGCCTCCGGGATGCATGCTGCATCTCAGCAGCAGAGCGGCGTGATGCGTGCAGTGTGTGTTGTTATCTTATCTGATGCCAGCGAGAGAGAGAGAGAGAGAGGAGAGAGACACGGGGTGGTGGATGTTATTTGCATGCTGCATTGATGTTCAAACAGCGCACTTTGAATGCTTCCTCAGCAGGCCAGAGAAAGAGCTGCGATTGTACGCTTTGGGAAGCAAACAAGTGTATCAGATGATATCAGGCCTGGCCTACTTTACTGTACTGTTAGCCTACCCACAATGCATTCTGGATGAGAGGGAAGCATCGCCCTGCATCCTAAAGACTTTATATACACTTTATATACAGTATTTATATATATATATATATATATATATATATATATATATATATATATATATATATATATATATATATATATTCAAATGTATATCGTTGTTGTCGGACAGAAACCTCCTATCTCCATATATTCTAACGTTTTGTGTTTTTTTCCCGTAAATTAACTCCCTACATAATTGATCATACCACAGTGTATAACACAAAGGTATCAAAAGTAGCAGATCTACACATGTTAAGAGCTTGTAGATCTGCTACGTTTGAATTCTGAAAGTAACAGTTTTGGACACCCGACAGAGACGATATATATATATATTAGGGGTGTGCTGAATCTGATACACACATTTGGCCATCGTCTCCAGTTTAAAATTGCTTTATTTATAAAACACACAAAAAAGTGTTTTACACACAAAAATAAATACAATTATTATTGTTACAAGCTTAAGGAACAAGTGAAATAAGTTCTCACTATAAACCCCTTTGTTTCAGATTCAGTATGACATCACGACCATACATATCATCACGTTTATACTGTATTGTGTGGGACACCGGCACACCCCTATATATATATATATATATATATGTATATATATATACACACACACACAAACACACACACACACACACACACACACACACACACACACACACACACACACACACACACACACACACACACACACACACACACACACATCTGTCTCCAAATCCCAAACCACATTGCACCCCTGCACTCTTTTGCAACACATGTCTGTGTGCCTCGTGCATGTGTGTGTCTGTGTATGTGTGTGTGTGTGTGTGTGTGTGTGTGTGTGTGTGTGTGTGTGTGTGTGTGTGTGTGTGTGTGTGTGTGTGTGTGTGTGTGTGTGTGCGTGCGTGCGTGAGCACACACGTATGTGTGTTGGCGTGCGTATATATATATATATATATATATGTGTGTGTGTGTCTATGCGTCTCTCCGTGGACCCCGGGTGGGTCTGTTGTGCTTTATGGCAGTGATATGTTAAGTACCTTATATTACGCTCATAAAAGAGGTCTCTAAGTTGCTTGATGCAGTTTAAAGCTGCAAGAGGTAATGTCACACAAATCACCCTCTGCTCTCCGTCCTCTGACACACACACACACACACACACACACACACACACACACACACACACACACACACACACACACACACACACACACACACACACACAGTCTCTCTTAACTGAGGTTGAGAGGCTGCCAAAGGCCCTGTCTGCCTTTCATACGTACACAGAATGACAGGAGAGGATGGAGAGGAGAGGGAAGAGGAGGAGAAGGAGGGGAGGAGAGGAGAAGGAGTCAAGGAAAAAGATGAAAGGAGAGATGAGAGAGGAAAACTGAAAAAAAAGGCAAAGGACTTGAGAGCAATAAGGAGCAGAAAGTGTGTGAATTGTAAATGAGCACAAGGTCCGTCTGACAGCAGAGCGACCGGCCAGACGCACGACAGGCTTTCATCCCTCACCAAACCACACTGCTGCTGCTCGCCCATAAAACACACACAGAGAGAGAGAGAGAGAGAGAGAGAGAGAGAGAGAGAGAGAGAGAGAATTTCCTCATTTTGGGGACAATTTCCTTGGGATAGAGGGGCCACAAGATAAGTGAAAAAGCAGAGTGAAACACTAACCTCTGCCCAAGAATCTCTCTCTCGCTCTCTCTCTCTCTCTCTCTCTCTCTCTCTTTTTTACACACACACACACACACACACACACACACACACACACACACACACACACACACACACACACTGTTTCCCGGCTGTGTGTGTGTGTGTGTGTGTGTGTGTGTGTGTGTGTGTGTGTGTGTGTGTGTGTGTGTGTGTGTGTGTGTGTGTGTGTGTGTGTGTGTGTGTGTGTGTGTGTGTGTGTGTGTGTGTGTGTGTGTGTGATGAGAGGGACTAACTTTTCTTTGAGGCAGCTCTCTTTAACCGAGAACCACCGGATGACGTTTGATTCCAGTGATTCCACAGTTAATCCTGGTTAGAATTTAAATAGAGGGGAAATGATTGCCTTTTCTCTCTCTCTCTCTTTCTCTGCCTTTTTTTCCTCTCACCTCACCTCCATTCAGTCTCTCTCTCTCTCTCTCTCTCTCTCTCTCTCTCTCTTTCTTTCACGTCTTCCTGCATAGCGGTGGGCTGCTGCCTGAAAAGGCCTGACCTCTGCGTTTTCTCTCGTCCTCACGATTGGTTTTAAATACTCAGCAGATTAAAGCACAGGCATGAAAGCTCACATTAGCCATATATTTAAAAAAAAAAGAAAAAAGAAATCCCCCTGCCTGATAATCCATGTATTTGTCAGAATCAAACACAGGGGGGAATAGAAAAGGGCCTGTGATGGCGTGACGAGCAAGTCTAGCGCCAGACGTATTGTGAAGGGGAATTAGCCCGTTGGAACCGGGAAGGCGTCCGTGTAACATTTTAAAGATTTTTTTAGCATTGGCTATTTTTTTTACATGTTTGAAAAATCTTTAAGTGTGGAAAAACAACTGATTTAGAAGGCATTTGTAGAAAGTGGCGGCAAAGTATCTGTATCATTTTAGATTTCTTTGGCTGTTAAAAAAAAGCAGATCTACAAACTCATAGTTTGAGCTTGTAGATCTGTTCTTTTTTGAAAAATCGTGAAAATGTGTGCAAATCTTTGAATATATATTTTTAAAAAGATATTATTTGGGTCTTTTTCTGCCTTTATTGATAGTATAGTGGGGCTGACAGGAAATGGGGAGAGAGATGGGGGGGGGGGGTGACACACAGCAAAGGCCGTCGAGATTCGGGAGTCGAACTCACGACACGCTGTCGAACTGGATTACCAGCATATGTGGTAATCCACATGCTGGCCTGGGCCGCTCGGCCCTGAATATATTTGTATTTTTAAGCGAACTTTTGTAACTCAAATCTTTGCCTCTGGGGGTCCCTGGAACAAAACATTTTGAGATGGGGGGGTCCGGGGGCCAAATGCATATCATTTTGGGTGGTCCCTTGAAACAATAGTTTTTCAGAAAACTGTTAGGATTTAGAAGACATTTTTGTAGAATGGTATCTCAGGTCTGAATGGGTTAGGAGGAGAGAGATACATTTAGCAGAATATGGGCCCAGGAACAAAGTCCTCCAGGACCATTATTGAAATTTCTAACGACTCCTCGCTCTCTTCTGTCTCTTCCTCCTCGCCGTCTCTGTCTCTGGCTGTGCGGCGGTGTGCGCGGGCGGCGGCGCGTGCACCAACGTTTTTTTTCTTCTTTTTTGACAGGACAAAAAGCACCGTGGCAATTTGACGACCTCTGATGCCCTTCATTTTCTCCCATCTCACTCTCGCTGTGACGTGTGAGTCTCTCTCTCTCTCTCTCTCTCTCTGTCTGTCTCACTCTCCGTGCACACACACGCACGCACACACACACACACACGCACACGCACACTCGCGCAGACAAATGCACGTGCACACATCTGTAAATGACGACAGACAGATGGAATCTAACCACTTAAGCCCTATTATGTACTTATAGTCATATGACGAATAGTAGGAAACAGCAGATCTACAAGCTCAAAATGTGTGCCGGCGATGCAACTGTGTGAGAGCTTGTAGATCTGTTATTTTTTTACCCCCTCCCCCCATGCGCACACACAAAATAATTAAATTCCTCTACAAGTTTTAGATCTTTTTTTGGGAGATGTGTGTACATTACATGCCCAAATTAGGTGTGAATGTATGTGGCTAATGTTTATTTTGTTACATACAGTTCTGTAGGATGTCCAGTGGTAATAGTCACTGTGAGGAATTTAACCTTCAAATGCAAGACATGACTTTCATCAACAAAAAGTCACAAAAACATTTGATTATATTTGACTTACTATCATTTATTTCCCTTATGGTCTCTACATAATATATGGTCTACATAATGTATTTTATTCTGTGCAATTATTTCAAAACACAATACTGTAACCACTTATGCTCCCTATAAACGGGTACAGCAATAGCAGATCTACAAAGCATCGCATCACAACATGTTGTGAGCTTGTAGATGTGTTAATATTGCTATTGGTGAAAGTTTTAGATTTTTTTTACCAAAATAACATGCCCAAAAATAGGGTTTGAAAGTGTTTAAAAACAATAGATTTACTGTATCAGATCAATTATATCCACATATACAGTACAGTATATGTTTCTTTATTTTTAAGGCATTGTGATGCTTATTTCCTTTTAACTGGCTGTAGAGACTTTTATTTTTCCGGTTCCTGAAGTCCAATTTTCATATCCATGCATATTAACGTCTTTCATATTTGCCAAGTATTCACATGAATTCATAGGAATCGGGGGGTATTTTGCCTTTTACGAAACCAAAAGAAAGGCAAGAAAAGAAAAGGGGGGGAAAAAAGCAATAAAGCGTTTATTTGAACATTTGAACTCATGTGTGTCCTTGTGAAGCTGGCTTTGCTTTTGTGTTCCTCACAATGCATTCACACAAACAGTTTACAAGGATATTTCACATGAAATATGAAAAAAAAAATACAATTTAATTAAAATGCATTCCTAAATGTATTCTCTTCTCCGCGTCCTTGTCTGTAAAAGTGTTATTAAACTGACATTATTTCCCATTGTGCTGCGTTTCTTTGATCTGGCAAGAGGAGCTAAAATACAGGAGTGAAAAGATCTGTGGCAGCACACTGGTCAAATTGAGTATATTTTATATTAATAATATTAAGCCATTCACAGAGTATACCCAGACACAAACACATTGTGTAAAAAGTCAATAACCTCCTCTACTGGCTCTTTCATTTCAAAAACTTATTTGAAAGCCACCATCGCTTTCAATGACACTAGCAAAGTTTTGTAACAAAACATCAAGGTTAGGACAGCTGGGCATCCTTATTTGTCTAGTTTGTATTTGTATTATTTTATTTAATTCATTAAGACCGGGAACGCATCCGTGTCATTTTTTTAGATTTCTTTGGCTATTCAAAAATAGCAGATATACAAGCTCACAGCGCGGCACTCTGTGCTGCGCTATGAGCTTGTAGATTAAATGAAAACTATTTAAACTAAAATTAAGTTAAATCGTGAAAATGTGTGCAAATCATTGAGTATACTATATTTTTTTAAAGCGAACATTTTTAACTCAAATCTTTGCTTCTGGGGGGCGCCTGGAACATATTTTGAGATGGGGGTCCGCAGCCAAATACATATCATTTTGAGGGTCCTTGACATGAAACAGTTTGAGAACCACTGATGTTATAGCAACGTTTATTCTAAAAAATAAAATGTATTTAGAAGACATTTGTAGAATCTCCCAGAAGCAAAGATTTGAGTTACGTTTGCTTTAAAAAAATATATATATATTCAAAGATTTGCACACATTTTCACGATTTTTCAAAAACAGAATAGCAGATCTACAAGCTTGTATATCTGCTTTTTTGAATAGCCAAAGAAATCTAAAAATGACACAGATGCGTTCCCGGATTGAATGGGTTAATCCAGAAGTGAACCTATCGACTTCATCATATTTAGTGTGTATTTGTATTATTTCATTGACTTCTACTGCGGGGCCACCTCTCTCAGGAACAACACGTATCCTTGAGCAGGAGATGAATCAAGCTTAAAGTAATGAAAAATAATCAACACGATACAGCCAAAAATGTAGCTTTTATTTCGCACATTTTCTTGTGGTTATTCTTGTGCTGCATAATAGACTATAGGTCATGGAGACTTCAGAAATTCACAATGAATATTTGTATAATTCTTGTAGCTCCATGTGTAATTCCTGATATGCGTTTTATGACACTGAATTACACACTACGTATAATAATGCAGCGTTTGCCAACTTTTTTTTTTTTTTGGAATAAGAGATTAGAATGGATATACATTATGACTTGTTTTATTGTATCTCACATACAGTGGTGGAAAGTAACTAAGTACATTTACTGAAGTACTGTACTTAAGTACAATTTTGAGGTATTTTTACTTTACTGGAGTATTTCCAGTTTTTACTTCTACTCCACTACATCTCGGAGGCAAATATTGTACTTTTACTAATTATTTGAAAACTTGAGTTACTAGTTACTTTGCAGATATAAATGTTTATATTATAAAACATACATTAACCACTTCAGCCATTTTTATACATTGGCTATTTGAACATTTTAGTACTTTTACTTTTGGTACTTTAAGTTTATTTTGATGCCAATACTTTTGTACTTTTACTCAAGTAACATTTTGAACACGGGCCTTTTACTTGTAACAGAGTATTTTTTATATTGTGGTATTGCTACTTTTACTTAACTAAAATATCGGAGTACTTCTTCCACCTCTGCTCACATAGCGACATCGTTAGCCTCATCATATCATAATTGTCTAAATCATGTTTTGGTCAAATTGACATTTCTGCCTAACTACTCTCCTACACTGCTGCTTCATTGGGCCGTATTGCCTATGTGTCCTCAGCCTATCACAATGCTTGTTACATTCATTAAGTCAACCTTTATACATTATAACATGTTTTATTGTACCTCACATATAGCGATATATACTGCTCTGCACACAACATAGATTTAGATCTAATAGATTCACACGTTTGTTTTATCTGCTCATCTCTCAGTCTATCTTCCATGTTGTTCTATACTGAGACAGTGGGTTTGATCAGAGCATGCCGTGGAAAAGCGTTCCGTTGGGCCGGTGTGTCGGATGACCAGAATATGACAGACATCTCTCCCTCTGTCTCACTCTGCCTCTGCCTCTCTGCCTCTGCCTCTCTCTCTCTCTCTCTGTGTGTGTCTCTCTCTCTCTCTCTCTCTCTCTCTCTCTCTCTCTCTCTCTCTCTCTGCTGAATGAAGAATCTGAAAACAGTCCAGAAATGCCACGGCACGCGCACACACACACACACACACACACACACACACACACACACACACACACACACACACACACACACACACACACACACACACACACACACACACACACAGAAAAAGGAACTGAGAATAAAGACAGTATATCGTCTCTGTCGGGTGGAAACCCCATATGTCCAGGATTCAAATTCAAAAGCATCAAAAGTAGCAGATCTAAAAGCTCGAACGCGCCGCGTTTCGAGCTTGTAGATCTGCTACTTTTGATGCTTCTGTGTGACACTGTAGTATGATCATGTATAGGACGCTAAGCTACGAAAAAACACAAAAAGTTAAAGATATGGAGATGAGAGGTTTCTACCCAACAACGGCGATACGCTATACCCCCCCCCCCTCTATACCCTCCTCTCTCCATCTATATCCATCCTCCATCCATCCCTCCCTCCATCCTTTCATTCCCCTTGTCCCTTAAAACCAGCCAGTGACAGCAACACAGAAGGTAAAGTCACACAGCGTGTGTGTGTGTGTGTGTGTGTGTGTGTGTGTGTGTGTGTGTGTGTGTGTGTGTGTGTGTGTGTGTGTGTGTGTGTGTGTGTGTGTGTGTGTGTGTGTGTGTGTGTGTGTGTGTGTGTGTGTGTGTGTGCGTGCACGGGTCTCTGGGAGACACAAAGACCCCTGCTGTAGGGGGAGTCCTGTGGGAAAGACGCGCGTCCGGAAAAGATGTGAGCCGGGCTGCAGAGTGATAATGTCAGCTGTAGAGATACAGAGTGTCATTTTACACAAGAACACATCACAAAAGGCAACGGGGGGGGACTGGGCGGCGAGGGGAAGACAGCGTGTCATTTGTTTGCTTTGATACAAGATCGCACTGAGGGGGCGGGTGGGGGGGGCTCTGTGTGTGTGTGTGTGTGTGTGTGTGTGTGTGTGTGTGTGTGTGTGTGTGTGGGTCAGTGTGTGAGATGGTTAGCGTGTGAAGGCAGAGATGGGCAGAACGTATGTGTCGTAGGTGTCTTTGTATTAAGTTTCATATCGTTGTGGTCGGGGGCGGAAAAACCTCCTATGTCCATATTCTAACTTTATGTGTTTTTTTTGGGGTAAATTAACGCCCCTACATTTAACACAAGAGTATCAAAAGCAGTAGATCCAGGCGCTCGGAGGTTGCGGGTTCGAATCCACCGCGTTGCGTCCATCCGGCTTTGTCGAGCGTCAATGCGAACACAATCGGCCCGTTTTCTGGGGAGGGAAGCGGGCCGAGCGGGGAGGAGGAGGAGGAGGGGGTTAATGGTCATTGCACGTATTCCTATACGGGCTGGAGGAGGAGCTTGTCAGCCGGGAGTGTTGGGCGGAAGGAGTAGGACGAAGGCTCTATACGTCCTCCCGGTGGGGGCTCCTCACTGGCAGGTGAGTCACTAGGATACAACAGCAGTGACAACACACAGAGATATGTGTGGGGAGGAATAACGACTGTATAGGGCTGTGAAAAGAACAGCTCCTTCTTACCTCCAGGCTATGGTCGATGCTTACACTCCTGCCCCGACCACTTCGGTCTGCTGCCTCGGGGCGACTGGTTGCCTCGTCGCTCAGTGGTCCTTCTGGCTGATCTACACGGTCACAGCTTTTTCTCTGTTCTGGCCCCACAGTGGTGGAATGAACTCCCCACTGATGTCCATCTTTCCACCGCAGGCTGAAAACCCACTCTTCACAAAACACTATCCTTCCTCTTAGCCTTGCCTACTTGTTGTCAATTATTTGTACGAGCTCTTGTTTTATTGGATCTTGTTTATTTGATACACTTGTTGGTTTTAGCTCTTGCTCATTCGATTTTGTCTCATCTGTTTAAGTAAGTAGGTAGCTGATATGTTGCACTTTTACCATAGCGCTAGGTGTACTCTTAGTTGCTTGTTTTAGAAGAGAATGCACTTAAGACTTTTGGTCATTAGTAGTTTCCTTGCCTACCTATGTTGAATGCACTTACTGTAAGTCGCTTTGGATAAAAGTGTGTGCTAAATGACTGTAATGTAATGAGAAAACAGGGGGGAAGAAAATAATTGGCTACTCTAAATAAAACAGATCCGATCAGATCCGCAACCGTGTTTCCAACTTGTAGATCTGCTACTTTTGATGCTTTTGAAAAGTAACAGTTTTGGACATGTGAGGTTTCCACCCGACAAAGACGATATAAAAAGGACAAAGCATCAAGACATCAAACGGCCTGTTTTGTGAGCTGTTGCCCCACTGTGTGAAGATCCTTAACTGCATGGTAAAGCACGGACCCCCCTCCTCAAACCCCCCCCCCCCCCCCCCCCAGTCCATACCTGTACTCCCTCCAATTCTAATTGTTTGATATAGGCATTAATTATATAATGATTTATAACTGATAACTCCTACTGTATGTCACGAGTCGTGTGTGTGTGTGTGTGTGTGTGTGTGTGTGTGTGTGTGTGTGTGTGTGTGTGTGTGTGTGTGTGTGTGTGTGTGTGTGTGTGTGTGTGTGTGTGTGTGTGTGTGTGTGTGTGTGTGTGTGTGTGTGTGTGTGTGCATTTATTATGTGTGTGTGTTTAATTGCTTTCGTGAAAGCGGATCTCGGTTTGCCGGCCTCCCACTGTGTGATGTAATTATCGACAGTTCCGAATTAATCACAATAATCACATATAATGCTCAGTCGAATGATCTGAGACAAATCTTAAGATTAGTGGAATTAAAATCCCTTCCCTTTATGATAAGCATTCATTTAGTTCATTTGTAACATGGCTATCATTCCTGTACTTGCAAAGACAGAGGTGCTTTTGTTGATGGACAAATGAAAGAAATAGGATCTGTTATATGTATGTTTTACAAAGATATATAGGATCTGTTATAATATATACATGTTTTACAAAGATATAAGTCTCTCTCTTGAGCAACAGGGTTTTTCACAGTGGATGAAGAAAAGAAACAATAATGGGGCCGTCAACCTCATAGTCGATTAATCAATAAAATCATTGATTGGTTGGTTTTAGTCTTTTGATTAATTATTTTGTATGCTTTTTGCACATCTCTTATAAACTAGATATAACCCCTTACGCCTCACTATGTAACTTTATATCTAACCAATCTGTATGGTAGAGTATGTTAATACAATATAACTTATACAGTATGTATGGTAGAGTATGTTAATACAATATAACTTATACAATCTGTATGGTAGAGTATGTTAATACAATATAACTTATACAATATGTATGGTAGAGTATGTTAATATAACTTATACAATCTGTATGGTAGAGTGTGTTAATACAATATAACTTATACAGTATGTATGGTAGAGTGTGTTAATACAATATAACTTATACAATCTGTATGGTAGAGTGTGTTAATACAATATAACTTCTATAATTGGGGTGGTTGTATTTGGTCTCCCTGCTCTTCTATCGAGACATTTAGATTGTGTCAAAGGTCATGTCTCACCTAGACACAGGATCTGACCTGATGGTCTAGATTCAAGTTATCCTCTATTAGCTCAATTGTAAAAATGTCAGCACTGAAACCGGGTTCAAATCCAGGGTAGAAGAGAAAGGTTATGTAGTGCTGCTTTTAACTATGCCAGTCTATAACAATAGTCAGTAGCCATGGTGAAATAAACAGTAGAATGTTTATTTCTCAACCTCACAAACCTGGAAGAGACTGCTTTCTGCACGACTGTTTGCAGCAAACACAATATTTACACATTTTGTTGTTTAAATCAACTAATCAATAAGTCAACAAATTCCTATGACTATTAGTTGACTAAGAATTGCTTTAATCAATATACAGCCTTTTACAGGTAGCCTCGTCTTTATGTGTTAGAAGCTGGGTTGTTTGTAAGCTTAGTAAGCAAGCTTAGTATGTGTCATGTTTATACAGGTGTGGAAAACGTACTCACATTTTCTACTTAAGTAAAAGTACCAATACTGCAATGTAGAAATACTCTGTTACAAGTAAAAGTCCAGAATTCTAAATGTACTTGTGTAAAAGTACAAAAGTATTGGTATCAAAATGTACTTTAAGTACCAAAGGTAGAAAGTACTCATTATGAAGAACGTTCCATTTCACAAGTTTTCAAATGTATAAATATCTTTTGAAAATAGCTGATCTACAAGCTCACAATGCGTCGCGATGCGACGCATTGTGAGCTTGTAGATCAGCTATTTTCAAATGGCCGAAATGTATATAGGGCGAACGTGGTTGATGTTTTTGTGTTTTGTAATAATAATCAGAATCTACAAAGTAACTACCGTAGTAACTCAAGTTTTAAAATATTTTGTGTGGAGTAAAAGTGTAATATTCTCCTCTGAGATGTAGTGGAGTAGAAGTAAAAGTATTGGAAATACCCCAGTAAAGTAAAAGTAACTCAAAACTTGTACTTAAGTACAGTACTTCAGTAAATGTACTTAGTTACTTTCCACCACTGTGTTTACACAGTAACTAGCTGAAGGGACTTGTGTTTTTTCTGTACACAATTCCATGTGTTAAAAGTGTTGTAGATTGAATTGAGTCCTTAGGGCGCTCTCTCTCTCTCTCTCTCTCTCTCTCTCTCTCTCTCTCTCTCTCTCCCTCTCTCTCTCTCTCTCTCTCTCTCTCTCTCTCTCTCCTCCATATATATGAAGTGATGGGCGGTGTGCTAAAACATCTTGTTAACACATACTGCACACACTACTGGCTTGGCCAGAACGCCTAATTATTCCCCTTTTATCCTGACAGCCGCATCCAAATAAAAGACAGGGAGAGACACACACACACACACACACACACACACACACACACGCACACGCACACGCACAAACACACAGACAAAGAGACTCAGAGAGAGAAAGAAAAGCTTGGATAGCGGGAGAAAAAAAAGAAAGCAAGTGGTGTAGAATCATAAACAAGTGATAAACACTTTTCCCATCTATGTTTCTCTCTGTCTCTCTCTCCCTCTCTGTGTGTGTGTGTGTGTGTGTGTGTGTGTGTGTGTGTGTGTGTGTGTGTGTGTGTGTGTGTGTGTGTGTGTGTGTGTGTGTGTGTGTGTGTGTGTGTGTCTCTCTCTCTCTGATGTGAAGCAGATGCTACAGTAAACATGTTTATGAGTGGTTAATAGGAAACAGGTGGTGATTGGCTCAGATCCTCCCAGCAATCAGTGTTATATGTGAGACTATGTGCCACTGTCTGCACCGAGGCTGCTCACACACACACATATACACATACACACACACGCACATACACATACACACACACACACACGCACATACACATACACACACGCACGCACGCACGCGTTCCCAGGTAAGGATATAGGGGTGAAGTTCCGTGTTGTAGATATCAGTGGTTCTCAAACCTGTTCTAATCTTATGGACCCCTCTATAACTCTCAGGCCTAGCGGAGCGGGGGTCCCCAGTTCGCCCCAGGTTCAATTCCAGGGCCTCACCATCAATGTGTCAAATGTGTGTACGTTTCACAGGGGAAATTCACTCGCCAATGGCCGTTACAGTTTACCTTTTCTTTTAATTTTTTGCTTCGCTTTTGCCGTTGTTCAGTGGTTCTCAACCTTTTCAGGCCTCGACCCCCCAAAATGATCATATTTGAACTGGGGACTGGAGATGTTGTGAAAATAGCCCATCTACAATGCTTGACCATTTTTTATAGTATAGTTTGTTGATTACTTTTGATGCAGTAATAATATATTTGTATTACATTAAAAAGGTATTAAAAAGGTTGTAAACGTCCTAAAATTGCCACTTTACTGTCATCTGGGGACCCCCCAAAAATCATGTTGGGATCCCCCTCGGGGTACCGATCCACAGGTTGAGAACCACTGGTTTGTATCGCACCTGCATCTTCCCACCTGTAGGATAGTGACACGCCCACTTTGGTTGCCAGTTCAAGGCAAGAAAAAACAAGTATTTTTTGGTTCCATTTCCAAACCATCTTTTAGCGTTCTGAACCAATTCATTTTCAGTTGAAACTAAATAAGCCCCCCCCGCCCCCCCCTTGCTGGGGGTCCCCACCCGGACCCCACTTTGAGAGGCCCATGGTGTACTGTAGAAGGTGTACCATGCAGTCATGTGTTATTGCAAAGCACCCAGCCCTGAGATACCACTGGTATTACTGAACCCACACTCTGTTGTTGTTGGTCTTTACATAACCACAGTGTGTGTGTGTGTGTGTGTGTGTGTGTGTGTGTGTGTGTGTGTGTGTGTGTGTGTGTGTGTGTGTGTGTGTGTGTGTGTGTGTGTGTGTGTGTGTGTGTGTGTGTGTGTGTGTGTGTGTGTGTGAGAGAGCATGCTGTGTTCCTCTGTTGCCTTTATTTGTAAATATTTGTGTGCATGTGTGTACCAGAATGGGTGTGGGCACACATGAGCGTGCCTGTGAATGTTTGGATAATTTGTCTATGTACTGCATTCCCTCTCCGGGTCTGTTTATTTGTGTGTGTGTGTGTGTGTGTGTGTGTGTGTGTGTGTGTGTGTGTGTATACACGTATGTGTCGACGTGTTCTGGCTGAGTCTATTTGTGTTTGCCTGCGTGTTCTCTCTCTCTCTCTCTCTCTCTCTCTCTCTCTCTCTCTCTCTGGGTTTGATTCTCAAGGCATTGTGGGGGAATTTGGGGATTGTTTGTAAACATCAACAGCAGTAACTTTTATTTTATTATGGCTTTATTTTATTGCATTACTCCCAGATGGCTGCTAGAGCGGGCTGTCTTTGTTAATGTAGTTACCACACACACGTACACACACGCGCGCGCACACACACACACACACACACACACACACACACACACACACACACACACACACACCGCACGCGCACACACCCACACGCACGCGCACACACACACACACACACACACACACACACACACACACACACACACACACACACACACACACACACACACACACACACACACACAGAGAAACTCCTATAACATGCATGCTGCTTTATGGTCGTGCAGACGGACGACACTGGACTGTGAGTCAAGTCTCTGAAACTGATCTGGCTTTTGCGAGTGATTCATTGTGTGTGATTCATATGCCTCCTAAACACTACACAACACTACACTACCCACACGTACACACACACACACACACACACACACACACACACACACACACACACACACACACACACACACTCCGGTCCAGAACCCCAGAACGGGTTGTACCATTCGGTTCGGATTCCGGGGCGATTGAGAGACAAATTGGTGGCAGTTCTTTTTGTACAGAGGTGTAAAGTAGTAACTAAGCACATGTACTCAAGTACTGTACTTATATAGAACAGTTTTGAGGTACTTTTACTTCACTGGAGACTGAGTATTTCCAATTTTCTACATCTCAGAGACAAATATTGTACTTTTACTCCACTGCAATTATTTGCCAACTTTAGTTACTGATTATCATCACAAAACACACATTAACCACTTCAAGACCTATATACTTTGGCTATTTGAAAATAGCAGATCTACAAGCTCACAACGCGTCGCCATGCGACGCGTTGTGAGCTTGTAGATTGGCTATTTTCAAAGGACTTTCATGCATTTTAAAAAGTTGCATAATGAGTACTTTTACTTTTGGTACTAGTGTGTGTATATTGTGTACTAGTGTGTGTATTTTGTGTACTAGTGTGTGTATTGTGTACCAGTGTGTGTGTTTCCAGCTCCGCTCTGACATTGTGGGCGAGCTCAGGCTCTCTCTCTCTCATATTTCTCTTTAATTAAGCCCAGGAAAAACCTTGTAGTGCGTCCAGCCCGGCTCATGTAGCCACTTATGTTTTAATTTAATTACCTGTCCACTTTGATAATTATTCCCCTCTGATTAACAGGGAGAGAAGGGCTTCCTAAATGGGACCGGGGGGAGAGAGAGAGGGGTGAGAGGACTTAAACCTGCCGTTTCCTCTTCCTGTAGAACAAGACGATGTGGGGGTGTTGACCTTAAGATGTGTCAGGTTCGATACCTGTGCTGCTACCCGACCCGCTTAGCGGTTTGACCCCCGGCCTGCTCTGTGTGTTGGATTGTTCCGGGGTCGGGTCGGGTCGGGTACGGGCCTTTCTGTTGTTAGTTTCAGTTCAGTGCTGGAAGAAGTACTCACATGTTTAACTTAACCCATTAAGACCTGAAGCCGATTCTACAAAATTAATGTCTTCTAAATCCCAACAGTTTAAAAAAAAATACGTATGTTTCTATATCAGTGGTTCTCAAACTTTTTCATGTCAAGGACCCCCAAAATTATATGTATTCGGCCGCCGACCCACATCTCAAAATATGTTGTTCCAGGGACCCCCCAGAAGCAAAGATTTGAGTTAAAAATGTTTGCTTTAAAAATATATATATTCAAAGATTTGCACACATTTTTACGATTTTTCAAAAATAGCAGATCTACAAGCTCATAGCGCGGCACTCGGTGCCGCTCTATGAGCTTGTAGATCTGCTATTTTTGAATAGCCAAAGTGTAAAATAATGCTTTTTAGCTCAAATCAAAAAGTGACACAGATGCGTTCCATGTCTTAATGGGTTAAAGGGATAGTTCACCCCTCAAAATGGAAATACTCTGTTACAAGTAAAAGTCCGGTATTCAGAATTATACTTGAGTAAAAGTACAAAAGTATCGGCAACAACTTATACTTAAAGTACCAAAAGTAAAAGTACTCATTGTGCAGAATGTCCCATTTCACAAGTTTGTCAATACGTATACAAACATTTTGAAAATAGCCAAAGTCCAGTATATATAGTGTCGAAGTGGTTAATGTAGGTTGTGTAATATAAAAAATCTACTAAGTAACTATAGTAACTAAAGCTGTCAAATAATTTGTAGTGGAGTAAAAAGTACAATATTTTCCTCTATTATTGAACATGGGAAATACTCCAGTAAAGTAAAGATACCTCAAAATTGTACTATAATAGGCCACTTGAGTACATGTACTTAGTTACTTTATGCCAGTGGTTTCAGGCTCCACAGAGCCTGAAACAGTGCTCTGTGATTTTGTGTGATTGTGTGTGTGTGTGTGTGTGTGTGTGTGTGTGTGTGTGTGTGTGTGTGCGTGTGCGTGTGCGTGTGTGTGTCTGTGTGAGTGTGGGTGTTTTTGTTTACTCATCATTTGACGTAACCGTGGAACCATAACAGACAAACAAATCACAAGTGCATGACTCTCTCTCCACAGGGAGGCACAGGATATCTTTAGTCAGATATGTAAACAACGCTACACAACATAAAACACACTAAACGCAAGGATAACCGCGTCTCTCTTTGTCTCTCTCTCTCTTTGTCTCATTTCTCACACACCCTGAGTATGCAATAATGTGCAGAGTGTTGCCTTATAGAGCAGTAAAGGCCTAGTTTGAACATAAAGCCCATTATTCTGATGTGAGGAGATCATAGACCCATGGTGTGAGAAGAAAATACTAGGCAAGTAACGATTTATCTTAAGTCGATTACAATCAATTCAAACTGGTGGCAATTTAAATCGATTTAATACAAAATGTATCGCCATGCAAACAGCAGAGGGCGCGTGTAAAAAGAGATAAGAAAATAATACAGGATCTTTGTAAGATAATTGAAAAAAATTAAGTTTTATTTTCAGTCATTTGCTACTGTATTGACCAAATTATTGTTTACCAACATTGAGACTGGATGCACAGGTGATTGTTTCATGCAATCAATTCTCAACCTGTTGTTTCTGGGTGCGCTGGTTTCAGCACACCCCAACCCCCCTCTTGTGTGTTGGCTAGTGCTGCGCGCCCTAGCGAGACCTGACGGAATGGGTTTCTTTTGCAACCAGTATGACGCTTGCAACCAGTGTGACGTCGTCTGTCAAGTGGTCTATTGAAAAGAGGATAAGAGAAAACACAATATTGTAAAAAAAAAAGAAGAAAGGGGTAAAAATCGTAAAAATCATATGGTGAACCTAGTATTGTGATTGGAATCGTATCGTGAGTTGAGTGAATCATTACATGCCTAGAAAATACCCTATGTATTAAAAAGTCAGGATACCATTAGGGGAGGTAAATGTCATTGTCCCATCTCTTTTGTACATATAGTGTTTGTGTTTGTTGACGACATGTATTATTGTGTTCATTTTTAATGCTATGTTGATGAATTGAATACATAGGACCACAATGGAAACAGGTCCCCATTTTTTTGTGTTATCCTTTTTGACCTGAATACTGAATGCCCCGATGACGCAAAAACGACACGTTTGATGTCATTGGTGTAGAGTACACTTCTGAATTTTTCAGGGGAAATCACACAGAAGACATTATGCTATAATATATCATCAGTTCACATATGATTATTGGGGGGGGGGGATACATTTATTTCTGCATAAATTACTCATTATGCAGAAATCTTCCATTTCATGTTTTCAAAATGTATAAAATCATTTGAAAATAGCACATCTACAAGCCCACAACGCGTCGCATCGCGACGCGTTGTGGGCTTGTAGATGTGCTATTTTCAAATAGCCGAAGTC
>NW_028155854.1:44395-46895 GCF_963454915.1 Gymnoscopelus microlampas | reverse complement strand
CACACACACACACACACACACACACACACACACACACACACACACACACACACACACACACACACACAGGACAGGACGCACACAGAAGGGAAAGCAGCAGAGGAAGGAGAAAAAGCGAGCCCCCCGCCACCCCCCCCTCCCCACACTCCTCATTGCGCCCCCCCAGTCACAATTGTGTGGAGCCGCCACTGGAAGGAAGGACTTAAGCGAGAGAAACACCACGATTGTACGTTTTTACAACTTAATGGTCCAGCGCAGCGGCGATTTACCCGATCTTAAAGAGATCCTAGATTTCTACTCTCTCTGTTCTGTTTGCTTTTTCTTGTCCCGTCGGTTTGGTGTCCCTTTTGTCGCTGAGAGAGAGAGAGAGAGAGAGAAAGAGAGAGAGACCTAGAGAGAAAGAGAGAGAGAGAGAGCTCTCTTGGATCGCCGGGGGTTTGAGGATCGTCCACATGGTCCAACCACTGGCGTGAAACTTGACTTCTTCCAGAAAACAAGAACAGGTTGATACACTATAATTATTATAATCTATACAGCGTTCTCTCCTTTCCCTTTTCACTGTGTTCTGTTTCTTCTCCTTTTGTCTTTTATTCAAAGTTGTGTGCGTGTGTGTGTGTTGTGTGTGGTGTGGTGTGGTGTGTGTGTGGTGTGTGTCTGCGAGAGAGAGAGAGCGAGCCGGAGCTTCAACTTTCACTTCCATTGTGTATGAAACTATTCCAAATAATTCCTATTAATAACATAACGGCTTCTAATCGATAAGGACGGTGCTGTTGAGTCTCTGATCAGCCGATGATCCACCAGGTTATGATTCGATCACCTCGGGGCTGTAAATGTGAAAGTATAGATCGGCAACTTTTCAAAACCTCTTTGAAGTTTTTTTTTTTTTTTTTTTCATTTTCTGCAATAGAAAAAAAGACCTTGTTGGTCGAAATGGCAAAAAAAAAAGTCACGGCGAGTTTCTCTTGACCTTTAGAACTAACAGCATATTATTGCTGTATTTACTGCGTTCTGATCAACATGATAGTTTGATATCATTTGTGGAGGATAATATAATATAATAGTTTGTGGCCGCGTGTTGCCCCAGGCTCTGTTCTTATGGAAGGTGTCCCTGTGTCAGCGACTAATGTTCAAAATGTTCAAAAACAACAACCAACTTTTCTCCAACATTCTAAGATGTCGGGAGGATTTGAAACAGAAGCAACTCGATGGAAAGAGTGTGATGTCCAGAATAAGCGATAAATAAAAATATATAATATGATAATAAAGTTCGGTTATTGTAGCTATAATGGTGTTAATTTTACACACATCTGGTTTGGCGTATAGATTCATTTTTGACTATTTTTAATTCCTGTATATCAGACTCGGAAAGTTGTCTTTCATTTTTTTTTTTGGAATTGTTGGAATTTTCATTGATAATGTATCTGTCACGTTTAAAATGATGGAGATGTTTTATTATTATATTATTTAGACCTAAAATTGATATCTCGTCTCGGTAAAAAAAAAAAAAAAAAAATGCTTACCTCGTGAGATCCAGACCATTAAACAATACATTCTTATACAAATAATTCTCTCTTGAAAATAAAACCTTTATTTTAGCAACTTTCCAAACTTATAGCTTATGATTTATCTTGATTCATTTAGGCCTATTTCTATGTTCCATCTCATCTTATTGGATTATAGGATAAACATAATGAAAAGCTTCAAGTCTAAAGAAGTCATTTATTGACTTTGTTGCCTCAAGTTTAATCCTGCGTATCATTCATTATTACTTACCCTAACCATATAACAGTGATTATTCAAACGGATTTAATTGGCCATATGCCCGATTGTTGACACCTAATTATTAGCAGACGTAACGGTGCAATTTAGGGCTTTTATCAATGATATTTGTCAGATTCAAACAAACTGAATGGCATAGATTGAGACAACAGGAATTGATTGATTATTAAAATAACTGTATCACAATTATTGAATAATAGCTGCTCATCTATGAAAACTGCGTTGATATGAAAGGGATTATAATAGAGAAATAGTTCAGGTTTGCCTAAAAGTTTTTTTTCCCTCTTTTACCGCCTGGACCTTAAAACACATGAACACCGTCTCTCCACGGCGCAGCTTTTTTACACTGAGTTAGACTTTACTGATTGAAGTGTTAATATGTAATAACTAACATTATTCACTCGCTCGTTTAGACCAGATGGATTTAGATTCGCCGTCCACGCTGTGGTCAATACATATTATGTATAATGTTTATAGTTAATAAGTTATTCTGTATTTATTCTATGGTCGTTTATTTACAGGAGATCAGCTACAGCGTGCAGGCAGGCAGGCAGCTATTAGGCCCACAGTAACATAACTATTATTATATGACTATTACATAACTATTAGGCCCACACAGTAATAATAATAAGTGATCACAGGTTTTCAACCCATTTTGTTCCCTTAAAAACCTCAAGCAGTGAAATGCATAAATCTCCCCTTTTTATCAGGTCACTGAATT
>NW_028155854.1:29395-39395 GCF_963454915.1 Gymnoscopelus microlampas | reverse complement strand
CTGGTGGTCCCCAGACCACTGGTTGAGAACCACTGGTCTATGGGAATGGCATACTTAGGCAGGCATACTCACCGATACCAGCATTCTAGACAGTATACATCGGCATCTTTTCAGATATACTGGTGTATCTGAACAACCTCCACCTGTCGGTTCCTATAATGACACATGATGACCACCTGTATGAGTTGATATGTGCCTCGGGGTGGGGGGGGGGGGGGGGGGGTCTGTGTTAACGGCACCGGTACATGGCCTCACAGCACCGACTCTCCTCTCCTCTCCTCTCCTCTCTAATCGATAAGGTGATCGTCTCTTCCGGCGTTCCGTCCCGTCATCATTAATACGGCCCAGCGTTTCTCAAGTGGGATCGTGTGTGTGTGTGTGTGTGTGTGTGTGTGTGTGTGTGTGTGTGTGTGTGTGTGTGTGTGTGTGTGTGTGTGTGTGTGTGTGTGTGTGTGTGTGATGGGGGCCCGGGGCGGCCGGGTTGGCTCTGTTCCTCCAGAACAGTACAGAGAGCTCTCTCTCTCTCTCTCTCTCTCTCTCTCTCTGTACTGTTACTGCTCTGCTGGCCCATTAACAGCTGATGGATGTGGGGGGGAGTGACCCAGCAGCACTGAGAGGAAGCCACCGCTTCCTATGGGGGTCCATGGAGAGAGAGAGAGAGAGAGAGAGAGAGAGAGAGAGAGAGAGAGAGAGAGAGAGAGAGAGAGAGAGAGAGAGATGATATTACGAGTCAATTGGATAGATCAGTGGATCTCAAACGTTTTCATATGAAGCACCCACACACATTTTTATGTATTTTGTCTCGGACCCCCTATCTCAGAAGATTCTGTGCCAGGGGACCCCCAGATGAGAAGATTTGTGTTTAAAGATCAAGATTTTCAAAACATAGCAGATTTAAAGTGTGTATTAACACACTTTGTCCAGTGCCAGGAAAGAGAGAGAGCGAGACAACGGAGTAGAGGAGTTGAGATGATCAGGCTTGGTTAGAGAGCAGCGTAACGGCCCGGTTTAGCGCAGCATGGTATAAATAAATCAGGCGTGTGTGTTCTACGTTACCTGGCTGTACGACAAACACTTAGACCAGGGGTCTTCAACGTTTTCAGGCCAAGGACCCCCTAGCTGAGAGAGAGATGAAGCAGGGACCCCCTACTCTATATTATATAAAATTGTGTTTCAGATTAAAGTTTTTTTAATTGACTTAGTCTGCTATTTTTTCCCTCTACACCTATAGCCTCTTTGCCAAAAATAGCCGATCTACAAGCTCTCAACGCCTCGCAGCGCGAGGCGTTGAGATCTTGTAGATCTGCTATTTTCGGCTAAAGTTCCCCTCAGAAAATGAATTTTAGGGTTCAAGTGGTTAATGTAAAAAAACGAAATCCTATCACACAAAGATTTGGTGGACCCCCTTTAGTAGCTCTGAGGGACCCCCTAGGGGTCCCGGACCCCCTGTTGAAGACCACTGTTATAGATCGTCTCCGTCGGGTGTAAACTCGGAAAGGAATGTCCAAAACTGTTACTTGTCAGGATAAAAATGCCAAAGCATCAAAAGTAGCAGATCTACAAGCTCAAGAGCGTTTCCAGCTTGTAGATCTGCTACTTTTGATGCTTTTGTGTGACGCTGTAGTATGATCAAGTATAGGGTCTGTTAATTTATGAAAAAAAACACACAAAGTTAAGAGGATTCTGCCCGACGACATTAATGATAATATAGACTGAGGTGAAAAATAGAATCCCTTGCAAAGGACGTCCGTCGTTGGTTCTCAGCTGGGAGAACGATGACGAGTTCGATGACAGAGAGCATCCTCGTGAGAAGCTCTCATCGGTCGCCGCGCCCCCCCACCCCCCTGTCCCCCCCCCCTCGTCCGTCCCTCCGTCGCCATCCCCCCCGTCCGCTAACTTCAGGCCAGTTCTGACAGCTGTATTTGTGTTATGGATTTTCCTTCACTCTGTCCCCGTCTCCCGTTACTACCCCCCCCCCCACCCAAACCCCCCCCACACCCAGAAGTCTGGTCCGCCGTCTTTACCCGCCACCCCACCCCATGACCCCGTGACCTCTCCTGTGCGCCGCGGGCTTCATCAGAAAGCCGCTGGTGTTTTTCCAAACAAAGCGCCGCTGGCTCTGCGCCGGGATGTGAGCTGACAGTCATGGGCACCGCGCCCGCCTTCCCGCCCGCCCGCCCGCCGCCCGCCCGTCAATCCAACACGGGGGAAAACCGAGGGGAACGCTCACTCACTGCAAAAAAAAAAGTCACCGTTCGTTCGGTTCCAAAAAGCAACAATTGTTGGAGACGGAAATCTTTTCTCCTGCTTTTTAATGTGTTTTGAAAAGGCGATGGTGGGACGCGTCACGGCTAGGTGACAGCTGTGCGGTTTTGCACGGCTTAAAAGAAGCATTATGGGACACCGGGCCACACACCACACACACACACACACACACACACACACACACACACACACACACACACACACACACACGGCACAGTTCATAAACTGCCTCTAATGTAGAAAGGCGTTACACTACATAGCTCTTAAATGTTGGCGTCTCTCTCCCGTGGCGTATAGCGACGCTCCAATCCACCGAGCGAGCGAGCGCTCCGACTGCGCCGAGGTTCCCACTTGGGGCGTTCGGGGAGGAGGAGGAGGGGGGAGAGGGGAGGGAGGAAAAGGAGGGAGGGGAGGGGGGAGGCTTGAAGCATAAGGAGGAACAGAGAGGGATTCACTTCCAGGTCCATAAACTCTCCGCTTTCCCCCCGATGTGAGCACACGTCTCTAACTCTGCTACGCGCTGTACTTTGAAGCCCATCGCTTAAATAACACTCCCCAGGTTTACGTTAGCTCATTAAGCAGCGCTTATATGAAATGTTCTTCTATTGGCCCTACAAACCAAGCCAATATAAAATGACAAATAATTCAGTCATGCATATGCAGTAATTCTTTCAATTTTTGTGTCACTGAAACGCACTATATGTTTATCCTTCAGCTTCCAGTTATCGTACTCTTTATTTTAATTTGATTCTAAAGGAATTGTACGAGGCAGTTCCTATAAGCGCTTTGCTCAGTGAAGCTATGGCTAATGCATTTAATGTGAGGTATGATGATGATATCCCCCCCCCACCGTCCCCGTACACCACCACCCCCCCCCTCCCATCTCCGTCACCCGTCCTTGTCCCATCCTGTCCTGGAACTGGGAGAGTAGGTGGGGGGGGGGAGAGGGGGGGGGTAATAACCATTTAAATGCATCTCATTATGTTTACTAATCCGTAAAGTATCGGGGCGCCGGGCTAGCCTAGCGCACGGGCAAAATGTGAAGCGCTGCTGCTGCTATACGGAGAGGGCCGGTGATGCCGAGCGGAGCGGCACTCTTTTATGGTATTAGTATTTGTGCTGGTATTAGTTTCGGGTGGGGGGGGATGAGGGGGAGGGGGGGGGGCTATGGGATGCCTTCTTAAGCCATTAGCATGCGAGACGCTGTGGGGTTGATGGTGATCCATCCGTCCCCCCCCGGCTAGGATGAGCTGTTAACCAGTGTTAACCCAAATCACAATAGACCGCTGCCTGCTTGACGGATTGACAGACCTCCGTCTCCCCAACCAACCTCCCATCATGCTCTCTCTCTTACTCTCTCTCTCTCTCTCTCTCTCTCTCTCTCTCTCTCGCTCGCAATTTTCAATTCAATTTAACTCAAAGAAGCCGTATTGGCCACGAGAAACATATGTTTACTTTGCCAAAGCAAAAGTGTAACTAAACAATCAAAACAAAACAAAACAACGTACAAATAAATGGGCATAAAGAAATGTGTGAACAGAGCTGTGTTACGATGCAAATTAGAGGGAAGACAACTATAAAAATTGTGCATTTTATGTTAGAAACAGTTATACATTCATATACTGTAGGAAAGGTTAGCTTGTTATAAACTCTCTCTCTCTCTGGTCAAGCAGGTGCACACTGTAACATTTTGAGTGTTGTTGGCTGAACTCTGAGAGCATACATTCATTATGTAACCATTATTTTGGTTACATTTACATTGGTTACAAAATGGATACATTGACACTTGAGGATTTTCACTGTGTACTAGTGTCAGCTCTCTCTCTCTCTCTCTCTCTCTCTCTCAAACTGAAAAACAGTCGGTCTTTCTCAACTTCTTCCACCTCTTGAGGGGAAGACACCATGCGGGGGAGAGGGGGGGTGGGGGGCGGGGGGCTAAAGGCTCCTTCTGCGCCCTTTCAGAGAGAAAGAGAGGGGGGGGGGGGGCTGCGAGAGGCAGCGAGGGAGGAGTTAGGAAAGGAGACGAGTATACCCGCCGCTATCACTATATTATGGCTGCTGCTAACAGGAGCGTTGGAGAGTTATATACTCTCAAAGACCCGTGGCAATGTGTGCGTGTGCGTGTGCTTGTGTGTGTGTGTGTGTGTGGGTGTATGCGTGTGTGTGTGTGTGTGTGTGTGTGTGTGTGTGTGTGTGTGTGTGTGTGTGTGTGCGTGTGTGTGTGAGTGTGTGTGTGTGTGTGTGTGTGTGTGCGTGCGCGTGTGCGTGCGTGCGTGCGACTACAATTACCTGTCAATCAACGGGCTGACCCTCCACCCCCGCTCGGCAGACAGAATTCCTCAGGTTTTAGGTTCTGTTTTTCAGATGGCTGGAGAGAGGGAAGAAAAAGCAAACAGGTCGCCCCCCGCCCCCCCCCCCCCCCCCCCCCACATCTCCTCTCAATGTGTTCCACTGAGAGCAGGGGGCCTCTTGTTATTATGGTCATATAGGTGATTCTATCTGTCTCACAGAGGAGGAATCTTAGCCACGTTATTTATCCCTCTGCCGTCCGTTCGTCCGTCCAAGTTTTTGGGCCTACGGACATCTTAGGCGCAAAAATGTTTCACGTGTTTATTCCCCCCCCCCACACAAAATATTCAAAAGAGAAACCTCTTATCTTCATATTTTAACTGTAAATTAACGGCCTATACTTGATCATACTACAGCGTCACACAAAAGTAGCAGAAATTGCAGATCGACAAGCTAGAAACGCGACGCGTTTCTAGCTTGTCGATCTGCAATTTTTGCTACTTTTGAATTTGAATCCTGAAAAGTAACGGTTTTGAACATAATGAGGTTTTATATGACATAGAAATTGACAGTGTTTTTTTTTTTTACCCTCTGGCGGCGGGCGGACGCTGAGCATTATGGTGTTATAATGTGTATTTTATGGTGACTGTCTGTCGCCATCACTTCTTCTTCTAACTGGCTTTTTTATTTGCTCTTTGGCTGTTCTGTTCGCTGGAGCGTTGTGACCGGCATGCGCACCCGTCTGAACGCGCAGACGGGTGCGCATAGTGCATGCACGTGTGTGCGTGTGTGTGTGTGTGTGTGTGTGTGTGTGTGTGTGTGTGTGTGTGTGTGTGTGCGTGTGCGTTGCGGCGGGCATTGTTGACCGAGGGACATCTGCCACTCGATTATTCCCAGCTGTTATCTGAATAATTGTGTAATCCCTCCTCCTCCTCCTTCTCCTCTCCTCCATTTGCTCCTGTCTTTGCCCACCCGGTCCCCCCCCCCCCCCCCCCCCCATTCAGAAGAAGTGTATAGGGACGGGTCAGTCTGGTTTTCCCGGCACCGCTGGTCCTTTGGGTTTTAGCAGGTGTGTTTGGAGGTTGTGCACAAGTGTGCGTGTGTGTGTGTGTGTGTGTGTGTGTGTGTGTGTGTGTGTGTGTGTGTGTGTGTGTGTGTGTGTGTGTGTGTGTGTGTGTGTGTGTGTGTGTGTGTGTGTGTGTCTACTTGTGAAAACCAAAATGTTTGTCTCCCCACAAGAATAGCATCATTTCAGAAATGGACATTGAGAGGAGGACTGTTTCCCTTTGATCCACACATTAAAATGGTTGTTTTATTTGACATATTCTTTTATTTAGCTCGATTTATACTTAAAAATACCTAATATACCACCTGGTATAGATGGAGCTTGTAGATCGGCTGTTTGGGGTGCATGACACCGGCAAGCAATTAAACTCCACTAGACCTGAGGGTCAGGGCAAAAAAAAAAGTCAAAAAGAGCTAAAATGTGTTTTTGCCTTTGTTAAATTATACCGTTCTAAAATGTGGATGTCCTCACAAGTGTAGTGATACCAACGTGTGTGTGTGAGTGCGTGCATGTGCGTGCGTGCATATGTGTGTTTGTGTGTGTGTGTGCGTGTGTGTGTTTTTGTACATGCGTGCATATGTGTGTGTGTGTGTGTTTGTGTGCGTGCGTGTGTTTATTGTACATGCGTGCATATGTGTGCTTGTGTGTGTGTGTGTGCGTGCGTGCGTGCGTGCGTTTGCACATGCGTGCATATGTGTGTGCGTGTGTGTGTGTGTGTGTGCGTGTGTGTGCGCGTGCGCGTGCGCGTGCGCGTGCGTGCGTGCGTTTGTACATGTGCGCGTATATGTGTGACGTGTGTGTCTCCGTGGCCTCTGGTTCACTGGTCGCTGTCTGACATTTGTAGAAGGATTTGAGTGTGGCCTCTTCTCCTCCTCTACCCGCCCACCACCACCCCCCCCCCCCCCTGCACACCAAAGCCACCCCCCCCCCCACCCCAGGCTCTGGGGGAAATAAAAGTAGCCCCTAATCCGGTCAGATCAGGAGTGCTGTCCAGCCCTGGTCTTAAACCAGCCTGAGAATCAGAGCTTGCAAACCTCTCGCCCGCATGCTTTCCCTTTTTCTCTCTCTCCTCTTCAGGAGCGTGTGAGTTGGTTTTGTGTGTGTTTCCTTTTGCCGCTTTGCACCCGCCGGCCTTTGAAGCGGCGCTACGCGGCGAAGCCGGGATGAGACCGTCGGTCAGGGGGTGAGAGGAGAGGGGAGGAGAGGAGAGGAGAGGAGAGGGAGGGAGGGGAGAAAATATGAAGAGAAGAACAATGAAAAAGTAAAGGTGGAGGAGAGAGATTAGTTGTTTTTTGTTATTTTAAGAAACGGCCCTTGATTTCTCTATGCTCTTGTTTTGTTTAGGTTTGGGTGTTCCAGCAGCCTGCTCCGTGATTTTAGAAATGATAACAAAAAGCTAGATGATATGAATTCACAGAAAAAGCCATATCTTTTTCTTTTTCAATTCCTTTTTTTTTTCTCGTCGTAAGTCGTTTTTCTGCCATGCTCATTTTTAAGTTCAATACATCATTTAATGTCTGGAAAAAGAAATTCTACCAGCACTATACTGACAGCTTCCTCGTTGCTTTTAACATGTAATTAAAAAGCTATTATTCCTGCAGCTCAAAGAAAACAAAAGTCACTTCAATACACAGCGCTGTCACTGTGGCGTTCATTCTGCTGCGTCTATATCTACAAAGAATGAACACAATACATACAGTACAGTACAGTACAATACATACAGTACAGTACAGTACAGTACAGTACAGTACAGTACAGTACAGTACAGTACAGTACAGTACAGTACAGTACTGTCCCCCCCCGTTTGTCTCTCCGCTTCCCCGCAGATTATTGAAGGACTTATTGAAAATACACAGGAATATGTACAGTAAGATTCCTCTTGTGTTTAAGGTGTGTGTGTGTGTGTGTGTGTGTGGGGGGGGGGTGATTGTCTCCGTCCTTCCTCGCTCGTCCATTTTACACCGTCTCTCTCTTCTCTCTCTCTCTCCTCTTGCTCGGCCACTTGTCACACAAACGTGTCGGGAAAAATGTGCTCGAGTGTCACTCATATGACTCACGCACACACACACACACACACGCGTGCACACACGCACACACACACACACACACACACACACACACACACACACACACACACACACACACACACACACACACACACACACACACACACACAGAGCAGTCAGTCGCCTGTATTTCTGGCCAGTGGGTATAATAAGCAATAAAATTAATTAGCTTAACAGTTGTTAGCTTAAACTCAAAGGGTGGAAAAATGTACCCGTAAAAAAAAGCTGAACTATATCACTCAGAGCAGAGAGAGAGAGTGTACAAATGGAACCAAATGGACCCGTTATGGTCCCCATTTTTAGTTAATCTATAGCACTCAGGATTTCACTGTGTATAGGTCCAAGTGCGCCGTTTCCATTCTTTTTCACCTCCGCTCTCCGCTGTGGTCTTCCTCGCCTCTTCTTTTTCCTCCTCGTCAGGCTTGCTGTCTCTAATGATGGCGTCTGGGCTCGTTGGTGGCCTCGTCGCCTCGGCCTCGTCATTACCAAACCCAGCTGTCGTCATCGCCTCTCTGTACGGTCTCACCTCCAACGATGTTCTCCCGTCTCAGAGCCATACGGCCTGGTGACAAGTACTCAATGGAATCACTTCATTCCTCCTGCTTTAAGTGATGTGACATCACACTACAGCCAGGTCGTTGAGGAGGCTCTTTAATTGAGCCGTCTCTGAGAAAAGTTATTCCCCATTTTCTTTTTTCTTTTTGAAGTTAACCCTGTAGTTGCTATTCTGGGCGGTCTGATTGATTGATTGATTGATTGATTGATTATACTTTATTAACCCATTAAGATCTGACGCGATTCTTAAAAATGTTTTCTAAATCCTAACAGTTTTTTGACAAAAATCAGAAAAAAAAAATTCAAGATTTTTCAAAATAGCAGATCTACAAGCTCATAGCGCGGCACTCGGTGCCGCGCTATGAGCTTGTATATCTGCTATTTTTGAATAGCCAAAGAAATCTAAAGTGACACAGATGCGTTAATGGTCTTAATGGGTTAACAGTTTGCAAAGGGCACAGAGGTACGGATATCAATATGTTATCAATATGTTAAAAGGATAACACAAAAAGTTGACCGCATGTTTCCATTCTGTAGTCCTAGTCGGTCAACATTCCACGAAAAATAGTGGATTCCAGTGAGCTTGTAGATTGTGCTATCGTCCTCATCGTGAGCTTGTAGATCTACACACCCCCATTGTAGATCCATGGGGGAAAACAAAGTTGTAGCCTATATAGAGTTTGAATGGTTAAGCATTAAAGGACGACTTCACCACTTTTCAACATATCTTCATATAATAGGTCCTCACTAATGCTCATGATAAAATGGTAAAAAAAAAATCGTTTCAGTCTGTGTCTCAGAGGAGGGCTGTAGACAGTTCAGAAACCCGTCTACCAGTGACATCATCGATGGGGAATCCAAGCTAATAGAAACGGCAGGCTTTGTATTCCTGGAAAGTTGCAATGCAATAATAGATGCCATTGTTCTCGCCTTAATAAAAATCTGAATAAAAAAATTGTAATCTTTTTGGAAAAAGAAATCCGGCCTAACGATGGTGTCACTGGTAGACTAGACGGGTTTCTGGGCTGTCCACAGCCCTCCTATGAGACACAGACCAAGTAGAAAAAAAATGTATCATTTTATCATGAGCATTAGTGAGGACCTATTATATGAAGATATGTTGAAAAGTGGTGAAGTAGTCCTTTAATCGTTTTTTTTTTTTTTTTTTTACCAGGGCAGAGGGGAAACTGTTTCACAAGATTCAGCAGAGACAAAAACAAATTCTCCAAATATTTGATTTCTTCTTATAATATAAAATGATGCCAATATTTATGAAATCAAATATTTCTCCCCGAGCCAGTTCTGAATGCCTGCCCCCCGACCCCACGCAGAGAGCTGAGGAATGTGAGAGATATGCCCAACTGTCTGTGTATCACGCTGAGAAATAACATGGAGAAAAGAAAAGAAAAAAACACTTTAGCACAGGCTTTTTAATTACTTCTGATTTATAAACGCATCAAAATGCAGGCTTTTATTCTGTAAAGGCTGAAAAAAAGAAGAATTTGGGTTATGTGTTGATAAAGTTTTGTTCAATGCATCTGTTAACCCATTGAGACCGGGAAGACATCTGTGTCATTTTTAAGATTTCTTGTGGCTATTAAAAAAATAGCAGATCTACAAGCTCATAGCGCGGCACCGAGTGCCGCGCTATGAGCTTGTAGATCTGCTATTTTTTGAAAAATCGTGACAATGCATGCAAATCTTTGAATATACATTTGTTTAAAGCGAACATTTGTAAAATGTTATGTTCCAGGGACCT
>NW_028155854.1:0-7500 GCF_963454915.1 Gymnoscopelus microlampas | reverse complement strand
ACACACACACACACACACACACACACACACACACAGACACACACACACACACACACACACACCTGCGTGGATGTGAAGCCCCATGAAAGTGTAATGTCTTTCACATGTCTCATTCTCTGATATTCCATATTCCTCATTTAATGATTTTTTCACACATCGAGGCCTAATTCTGGAATGCTGAGATGTCATATTTACGAGGCCTCATAAAGACAATTTACGGCTTTTTCCAGGCGAGCCGCAGCGAGAGAGAGAGAGAGAGAGAGAGCCGCCGGTCGCTTATAGAGGAGAGAGAGTCCACCACTCCTTCCTTCCTTCGCTCTCTCTCTCTCTATTCCTCATCCTCTCCGTCGCTCGCCATTCCGTTTCCCCATCCTCTCTTTTTTCATCTCTTTTATTTCCTTTACTTTTTTTTTTCTTTTTCTTGCTGCTTGCCTGTAGTTTTTTTTTCTTCACTCCATAACACACCACAAAGATTAACCCTTTAAGACTGGGAACGCATCTGTGTAACCACTTTAACCATTATTTTTTATACTGTACTTTCTTCATACAAAAAAAGCAGATATACAAACTCAAGCTCACTGAGTGCCGCACTACAAACTTGTAGATCTGCTATTTTTGAAAATATTTGAATGAGAATATTTTTAGAGGGAACCTTTTTTATTCAAATCTTTGCTCAACATATTTTGAGATTAGGGGGTCCGCGGCCAAATACATATATTTTTGGGACATGACAACCTTGACATGAAAACGTTTTGTTCCAGGGACCCCCAGAAGCAAAGATTTGAGTTAAAAATGTAGTTTAAAAATATGTATTCAAAGATTTGCACAAATTTCCACACAAAAAAAGGAGATCTACAAGCTGTGCTATGAGCTTTTAGATCTGCTATTTTTGAATAGCCAAAGTATAAAATAATGGTTATAGGCTATAGCAAAAAAAATCTAAAATGACACAGATGCGTTCCTGGTCTTAATGGGTTAAAAAACCCAGCTTGACATTACGGTACGGCCGGCATATTGAATCGCTTATGAGACGATAAGCTTATATATTGCACCAATGGACCTAAATGAAGGAAATGTAAAAAGGGAAAGGACAGCGGCATCAGAATAACAGCCATGTGATGATGAAGTGTGGCTCAGAGTTCCGTGTGACTTCCAGGTGTTTGAGATTATGTTTTTTCACAGCCGTCGGATTTCAATAACAGTCGATATAAAACGGATACGAAAAAAATACATCGTGTCTGTCGGGTGAATATACGTCACAATTATGTCCAAAACTGTAACTTTTCAGGATTCAAATTCAAAAGTAGCGAAAGTAGCAGATCTACAATATTGTAGATCTGCTACTTTTGATACTTCGCCAGTGTTTTTACTAATCTTTTGAGACCCACACAAATGTATTTTCGATGTAGATGTAGACATGTCTAGGGGGGAAGACCAGAGTCTCTTCTTTCATCCGGAAAAAAAACATTTGTAACCGCGATCTTCCGTTCTTTAGTTATCGGCAGTTGAGTATAACTTGTCTTCACCAAAAACGCAATCTGGGAAAATAAATGAGAGATAAATATATTTTTTATAAATCTGATAACGTTAGTCCGGACGGGCACGTGATTTTTTTTTTTAGATCACGTGATTTCCGGGTGTAATTCTTCTTCTAGGGGTCCTATAGGATCACTCACAGGTTGCAGAAGAGCGCCCTCTGTTGTAATCACTGACATCAACCAAATGTATAGATGTCAATTGCGTTGAAACGTTGGATGCATTGACGTCACTGGACAGTTAATGTGTTTTACAAAAAAAAACACAAAAAGTTAAAACATATATAGATAAGAGGTTTCTGCCCGACAGCAACGATATATATACTGTGTATCGTAGGTAGTTGATTCAAATTCAAAAGCATCAAAAGTAGCAGATCTACAAGCTCGCTTCGTGCCACGTTTCGAGCTTGTAGATCTGCTACTTTTGATGCTTTTGTGTGACGCTGTAGTGTGATCAAGTAGGGGCATTCATTTACGAAAAAACACAACAAGTTTAACCCATTCAATCCTGGAACGCATCAGGGTCATTTTAAGATTTCTTTGGCTATTCAAAAATAGCAGATATACAAGCTCATTTTAACTCAAATCTTTGCTTCTAGGGGTACCTGGAACAAAGAATTTTGTGATGGGGGGGGGGCACGGATAAATACATATCATTTTGGGGGTCCTTGACATGAAAAAAGTTTGAGCTGAAACTGTTATAGGCTTTAGAAGACAACTGTAGAATACCCAGAAGCAAAGATTTGAGTTAAACACAATGTTTGCTTTAATAAACATATATATTCAAAGATTTGAACAAATTTTCACGATTTATTCTCCTAAAAAAAAAAGAAAGCTGATCTACAACCTCGTAGCACGGCACTCGGTGCCGTCAGCTTGTAGATCTGTTATTTTTGAATAGCCAAAAGAAATCTACAAATGAGACACAGATGTGTTCCCGGTATAAATGTGTTAACCCGTTAAGACCTGGAACTGTGTCATTTTTAGATTTGAGCTAAAAAGCATTATTTTACACTTTGGCTATTCAAAAATAGCAGATATACAAGCTCATAGCGCGGCACCGAGTGCCGCGCTACGAGCTTGTAGATCTGCTATTTTTGAAAAATCGTGAAAATGTGTGCAAATCTTTGAATAGATATATTTTTAAAGCAAACATCTTTAACTCAAATCTTTGTTTCTGGGGGGTCCCTGGAACAAAATATTTTGATGGGGGTCGGCGGCCAAATACATATCATTTTGGGGGTCCTTTACATGAAAAAGATTGAGCACCACGCACTGATATAGAAACATATATATATATATATATATATATATATATAGTGTATTGTAGGTAGAAGTTATTCCGTCCATATAGTGGAGTGTTACAGTAGGGTTGGAGGGATAAAGGATGAGAGATGAAACAATAGACATGGTCCACTGCCTGAGATCAACCAGCATGTTCATACAGTCATGCTTGGTTGACCCACAGACTGAGAGCCCAGGAGACCAGAGGAGACAGTCCCTGAAAAGAGCAGGGAAAAAGTACTGTGTGTGTGTGTGTGTGTGTGTGTGTATGTGTGTGTGTGTGTGTGTGTGTGTGTGTGTGTGTGTGTGTGTGTGTGTGTGTGTGTGTGTGTGTGTGTGTGTGTGTGTGTGTGTGTGTGTGTGTGTGTGTGTGTGTGTGTGTGTGTGTGTGTGTGTGTGTGCGCGCGCGCGCGTGCGTGTGTGTGTGTTGACCGACACACACACACACACACACACACACACACACATCCTGGGGGCCATTCAAGGGGCTTCGGGGGGCTTGGTTGCCATGGAAGTGTTTGGAAGCACTTCAACTGGGCAGACCTGACTACACAGTCAGGTAAATAACACACACACACACACGCACACGCGCACGTGCACACACACACACACACACACACACACACACACACACACACACACACACACACACACACACACACACACACACACACACACACACACACACACACACACACACACACACGCACACACACACACACACACACACACACACACACACACACACACTGCTCTCTGTGTGTTAATAAGTTTATTGTTTACTCGGCACTCTGGGGTTCAGAGGGTATCGCCATGGCAATTGAAGCCCCTTTTAAGAAGGTCAGGGGTCGGCGAGGCAGAACCGAATGACCTCATTGCTCCCCCTGGTCGGTCAGTGTGTGTGTGTGTGTGTGTGTGTGTGTGTGTGTGTGTGTGTGTGTGTGTGTGTGTGTGTGTGTGTGTGTGTGTGTGTGTGTGTGTGTGTGTGTGTGTGTGTGTGTCGCTGGTCACTGTCAGTCGCCGTCAAAAAGTAGCTCCATAATTGGTTGTAATTGCCGCATGTTTGTGTGTAATTTCATCAGGGCTTCCGTGGGGGGGGGGGGGGCACACACACACACACACACACACACACACACACACACACACTGTACTCAATTCATCAGTAATACATATATATACACATATTGGTAGAATACTCCGTAGCATCAACAGGTATATTTACATATTTACAGAGGAATGAGGGGTGGGGGGACGGGGGGGGGGGGCAGTATCTACCAAGGTGTTCAAGGAGTTAAACCATAAATGCTCACTTTGTATTTTGAGGTCAGACTAACCTATAAGAATGTATAGGTTAGTTTAGAGTTTGTGTATAGGAGTGTTTTGGTCGTTCATTCCACATTATGGTGGCAGCATAGTAGAGCATTCTCCTCCGCCATGTTTGAGACACATTGTCCTGCATGGGAGAGAGAGAGAGACACAGACAGATAGAGGGACTGAGACCGAGGCAGAGAGAGAGAATCACACAGACAGACAGACAGAAAAAGAGAGAGAGAAGAGTATAAGACAACGGGTGCAATGCTCACAGCGCCGCAACGCTAGCAGTTACCCTGGAAACAGTGGAGGGCCTGGATACACACAATGGACATGGACACACACACACACACACACACACACACACACACACACACACACACACACACACACACACACACACACACACACACACACGCACAATGGCTGCCGAGGCCTAAAGTGTTGCTAATTAGCTAGTCTGCGCTGGTTCTTTGTGAGAGCCATTTTAAAGAGAGATTAGAGTCAACAGGGAAGAGAAGAGGAATGCGGTGTCTCTCTCTCTCTCTCTCTCTCTCTCTCTTGGTCTCTCTCTAACCTTGCAGTAGCATGATGAAGGCATTCCTCCTCCTCTTCCCCCTGAAGCGTTCAGATGACAGACAGTTCTGACTCTTTTGCATGTTTAAGAAGTATTTATCTGCAGAGCCTCTTCGCCACGGAGGAGAGTTTACACACTGGGAGGAAATTTAACCCATTAAGACCTGGAACTGTGTCATTTTTAGATTTGACCAAAAAGTATTATTTTACACTTTAGGCTATTCAAAAATAGCAGATCTACAAGCTCATAGCGCGGCACCGAGTGCCGCGCTACGAGCTTGTAGATCTGCTATTTTTGAAAATTCGTGAAAATGTGTGCAAATCTTTGAATATATATATTTTTAAAGCGAACATTTTTAACTCAAATCTTTGCTTCTGGGGGGTCCCTGGAACAACATATTTTGATGGGGGTCCGCGGCCAAATGCATATCATGTTGGGGGTCCTTGACATGAAAAAGATTGAGCACCACTGATATAGAAACATACGTTTTTCAGAAAACTGTTGAGATTTAGGAGACATGTAGAATAGGCTTCAGGTCTCAGTGGGTTAAAACCAAACTCAATGTCGGCGCGAGGGAAGAAAGAAGGGAATAACAAGTATAGTTTGTTATGCTGTTTAAAATGTGTGTGTGTGTGTGTGTGTGTGTGTGTGTGTGTGTGTGTGTGTGTGTGTGTGTGTGTGTGTGTGTGCCTGTGTGCCTGTGTGCGTGTCATTACCAGGTGTAAAACTCCTATGAACCAGGGGGACATGAAAGCGTTTTATTTTTGTCGAGGCAAAAGTAAGCAGACTAATACATTTACAGGCCAGTGGCTAGGAATGTGTTTTCACTATTTAACCAATAGAGACATCCGTGCATATTTCACTGTGTGTGTGTGTGTGTGTGTGTGTGTGTGTGTGTGTGTGTGTGTGTGTGTGTGTGTGTGTGTGTGTGTGTGTGTGTGTGTGTGTGTGTGTGTGTGTGTGTGTGTGTGTGTGTGTGTGTGTTCATGGGCGTGTGTGTGTGTGTGTGTGTGTGTGTGGCAGTAGACTTGTGTTTGTGCATGTTGTGTGTTTTTGTGCCTGTCTCCTGAGTTAAGTCTTGGCGGCGTCTCGTGTACATTATTAGTTCAATTTTTTTCTCTTTTGGTTATTAATAATAACAAGTCAAACGGTTTCCATATGTGTGCGGGCGGCTGGCCTGGCCTGGCTAGTGCTCTCTCTCTCTCTCTCTCTCTCTCTCTCTCTCTCTCTCTCTCTCTCTCTTTATCCTGGTCCATCTCAGCCAGGCCTGCATGTCTCGCTCCCCACTTAGAAGCTACTCTCACCTGGGTCCATTTGGTTCCATTCCTACGCTTTCAGAGTTAACATAACACTAGTCTCGCGTGGCCAGACATACTATTCTACCACAATCTCTGAATGTTATATAGAGTCTGGAACTATACCTCCTGAATGTTATATAGAGTCTGGAACTACACCTCCTGAATGTTATATAGAGTCTGGAACTACACCTCCTGAATGTTATATAGAGTCTGGAACTACACCTCCTGAATGTTATATAGAGTCTGGAACTACACCTCCTGAATGTTATATAGAGTCTGGAACTACACCTCCTGAATGCTATATAGAGTCTGGAACTACACCTCCTGAATGTTATATAGAGTCTGGAACTACACCTCCTGAATGTTATATAGAGTCTGGAACTACACCTCCTGAATGTTATATAGAGTCTGGAACTACACCTCCTGAATGTTATATAGAGTCTGGAACTACACCTCCTGAATGTTATATAGAGTCTGGAACTACACCTCCTGAATGTTATATAGAGTCTGGAACTACACCTCCTGAATGTTATATAGAGTCTGAACTACACCTCCTGAATGTTATATAGAGTCTGGAACTACACCTCCTGAATGTTATATAGAGTCTGGAACTACACCTCCTGAATGTTATATAGAGTCTGAACTACACCTCCTGAATGTTATATAGAGTCTGAACTACACCTCCTGAATGTTATATAGAGTCTGGAACTACACCTCCTGAATGTTATATAGAGTCTGAACTACACCTCCTGAATGTTATATAGAGTCTGAACTACACCTCCTGAATGTTATATAGAGTCTGAACTACACCTCCTGAATGTTATATAGAGTCTGGAACTACACCTCCTGAATGTTATATAGAGTCTGAACTACACCTCCTGGAATGTTATATAGAGTCTGGAACTACACCTCCTGAATGTTATATAGAGTCTGGAACTACACCTCCTGAATGCTATATAGAGTCTGGAACTACACCTCCTGAATGTTATATAGAGTCTGGAACTACACTTCCCCAGAGGCAGAGACAGGAAGCCGTCATCCGTCTGTCATTTCCGTTCACGGAAATATCTTTTCAAATATCGTTACATTTTATTTTTTAATTTCCATTTCTGATAAGCAGCCAGCTATACATGCTTTGATTATTTTGATTAGTGGTTTTATAAAATATTGCGCTGTTCTCTATCACCTGAAGGACTACTTTCACTTTCTGGAAATAAGAAAGAATAAGAAGAATTCTGCCTCCGTCCACTTCCTGTTTAGCTTTTGCATGAAAACGGCTGTGTCTTGAGTTGACTTTTTTTCCCCTGCATTTCGCGAGACATGCTATTTTTTCAACATGCTGTTACAAGGCCAGGGGCCGTCGCGGTTGGATTGTTTTTTCCCTGGGCGACACACACTGATACCGTATGTGTTTGAATATAATTTTTCTGTGACCAGTTGAAAAGGTAAAATAAAAAAGACAATCGCTGGCAGTGGGCAAACACAGCCTGACACA
>NW_028155855.1:2500-5000 GCF_963454915.1 Gymnoscopelus microlampas | reverse complement strand
GGGGGTCCATGGACCACCTCCGTGCCCAGGGACGGTGGCTCCCGGGGCGGGTAGAGCGGGCGAGCGCTCGCCCGGCAGTGCACTGGGCTCCCTGGCCCTTCCCCTGTGTGAGCGGGGAAGGCAGGGGGAACCGCCGACTGGTGCCATCGGGTAGCTAGGGACCATGCCCGGGATGAGGCTCCATCCTGGGGCAGAGCCGGGGCGCCGAGGGGCCCGAAATCCTGGTTCTCTGAAAAAAATCGAAAATTCTTCTAAGTGCCCAGGGCCCTAGAGGAGGCCAGGACGAGCCTTCCTGCCTCCGTCCTTTTTCCTCCAGGGGCCCGGAAGGCCGACTGGTGCCATCGGGTAGCTAGGGACCATGCCCGGGATGAGGCTCCATCCTGGGGCAGAGCCGGGGCGCCGAGGGGCCCGAAATCCTGGTTCTCTGGAAAAAATCGAAAATTCTTCTAAGTGCCCAGGGCCCTAGAGGAGGCCAGGACGAGCCTTCCTGCCTCCGTCATTTTTCCTCCAGGGGCCCGGAAGGCCGACCGGTGCCATCGGGTAGTTGTAGCCCAGGACGGAGGCCTGGGTCCTGGGCAGGCGAGGGGTCCGGAGGGGCCCCGAGTCATGGTTCTCCAAAAAAACGGAAAATGTCGGCGAGTGCTGGCATGGGCTCCAGGGGTCCCCGGGGACCCCCTGGAGGACCCCCGGCCGAAAACCTCAACCTTTTTCGGGCGCCCCGAGCTTGTCGATCGGCTCTTTTTGGGGCTAAAAGCGGCGGTACCGCCCGGGCCCTGGGTCGCCCGGGGCCGGCGGAGGGCTCGTTGGATCCGGGCCGGCGCTGCGCACGCGGCGGTGCCCTCCCCGGCCCCGGGCGCCGCCGCCGGGGCAAACGGCGGCCGAAAAACCCCCGAAAAGCTGGCATTTCTTCAGAGTCCAGAGCTCCCAGGGAGCCCTGGGCTGCCGGCCCCTCCCATGCGTGAAATTTCGCATGGGGGGAAAGTGGCAACTTGTGCCATCGGGTAGCTAGGGACCATGGCCGGACATGGTGCACCATTTTCGGGGGCGCCCCGCGCCTCGCAGGGCCCGAAATCCTGGAGCTTTCGGAAAAAGCCGGGATTTCTTCTAAGTCCAGAGCTCCCAGGGAGCTCTGGGCTCTCTGCCCCTCCCATGGGTGAAATTTCTCTCCCGGGAGTCCCGGCCACTTTTGCCATCGGGTAGCTAGGGAGCATGGCCGGACATGGTGCACCATTTTCGGGGGCGCCCCGCGCCTCGCACACCCCCCAAATCCTGGAGCTTTCGGAAAAAGCCGGGATTTCTTCTAAGTCCAGAGCTCCCAGGGAGCCCTGGGCTGCCGGCCCCTCCCGTGCGTGAAATTTCTCTCCCGGTAGTCTCGGCCACTTTTGCCATCGGGTAGCTAGGGAGCATGGCCGGACATGGTGCACCATTTTCGGGGGCGCCCCGCGCCTCGCACACCCCCCAAATCCTGGAGCTTTCGGAAAAAGCCGGGATTTCTTCAGAGTCCAGAGCTCCCAGGGAGCCCTGGGCTGCCGGCCCCTCCCATGCGTGAAATTTCTCTCCCGGTAGTCTCGGCCACTTTTGCCATCGGGTAGCTAGGGAGCATGGCCGGACATGGTGCACCATTTTCGGGGGCGCCCCGCGCCTCGCACACCCCCCAAATCCTGGAGCTTTCGGAAAAAGCCGGGATTTCTTCTAAGTCCAGAGCTCCCAGGGAGCCCTGGGCTGCCGGCCCCTCCCATGCGTGAAATTTCTCTCCCGGTAGTCTCGGCCACTTTTGCCATCGGGTAGCTAGGGAGCATGGCCGGACTTGGTGCACCATTTTCGGGGGCGCCCCGCGCCTCGCAGACCCCCCAAATCCTGGAGCTTTCGGAAAAAGCCGGGATTTCTTCAGAGTCCAGAGCTCCCAAGGAGCTCTGGGCTCCGCCATGGCTCCCTCCTTTGAAATTCTCTCCCGGGAGTCTCGGCCACTTTTGCCAGCGGATAGCTAGGGACCCTGCCCGAGAACGGGGCATGGTCCCGGGGCAGTGTGGGCGCCGCGAGGCGCCCCTTTGTCCTGGATCTCCGCGTGGTACCTCCCCGTCCCCACCCCGGGGCCCTGGAGGCGCCCGGCTCGCCCTTGCCTCCCTCCTTTGAAAAAGTCTCTCGGTAGAGACGGCCACTCGCTCCAGAGGGTCCCTATGGAGCTCGGCCGCGGCGAGGCCCGGCACGAGGCTCCGTCCCGGGGCCGCTCGGGCGGGCCGAGCCGGGCGCCGGTGGTGGTGGCCATGGGTCCCTTTCCCCCTCCCCGATAGGGGGGAAAGAACCAGGAAATTGGAGGCCACGCTGGCCATCGGGTGTATGGGAAGAGAGAGGCCTCCGGATCGGGCACGGCCGGGCGGTCGTGCGCCCTGGAGCTCCTCCGCGAGCCTGGCAGAAGCTGGGCTTCTCCGTGGCCCCCTCCTTTGAAATTCTCTCCCGGTAGTCTCGGCAACTTATCCCAGAACGAGTGTATGGAACCGGC
>NW_028155856.1:0-25000 GCF_963454915.1 Gymnoscopelus microlampas | reverse complement strand
GCGTGGCCTTGTTGAACATTTTACAATGTTAAATTTTATTTTTTGGGGCTGAAATGGACAGAAAACCAAAAAAAAATGATAACAAAAAAAAAATCCCCCAAAAAACAGACATTTCAGAGAGGCACTAGGGGGCGCTACAACTTATAAAGCTTGTGTGGGCTGCGGAACACGGAACTGCGCGTCACTGTGCTTCCACCTGGCCCGGTGGCGTCCTCTATGAACGCCCCGGTTTGGCGTGGGGGGGCCTTCAACAGGGCATCTTTTCAGCTCTCGCACCCCAATAAGGGACCCCTTGCACGGCCGGACTTCGGCCTGTGGTGCCATGGCTCTCTGGAAAAAAACGAGCTATATCCCCAGGGGCGAGGCGAACTAACGCCCGCGGGCTTGGGTCTGGACTCCTCAGGGGGCGCTTAAGGGTGGGTCCCCGGGTTCGGATGGAGAGCCAGGTAGAGGGCTTAGCTGGGATCTGGCTGGGCACCTCGGTGGGGGCCGGGGGGTCCCCGGGGCCCCGTGGAGAGCCGGGCAAAAGCCCATCTTTGGCCGTTTTCACTTCTGGACTTAGTCATTTTCACAGATGGTGACTTTTGGACTTTGAAAAATTCACACATGTTGACCTCTGCAGATAGAACATTTCCCATAGTGGCTGCATTGACCCACTTGACCCTTGACCCCTTGACCCCGCCCCCTCTGTGGGCGTGGCCTGTCGGCCTGGGGGCGTGGTTTGGAGCCGGGGGCGTGGCCTTTCGGCCTGGGGGGGGTGGCTTAAAGCCCTGTGGCGTGAAAAACAGCAGATCTACAAGCCGGTAGGTCACAGCTCTATGAGCTTGTAGATCTGATATCGGGTGGGCGGGGCTTGAAGCTGGGGGCGTGGCCTATCACCATGGCGGCGGCGTGGTTTGGAGCTGTGGGCGTGGCTTATCACCTTTGGGGGGTGGTTTCAAGCCGGGGGCGTGGCCTCTGCCCTTATATTGGGGCTTTAAGACGTGTGCTTGTCCTCTGTCGTCGAGGGGGGTGTGGTTTGAAGCTGGGCTTCTGTAAAGTGGCTACAACCACACGTCAAGGCCACAGCTTGTGCCAAACTCGCTCACAGGTACTTGGTTTTCAACACTTCATCAGGGGAGAGCGCGAACGCAGTCCCCCACTACCAGAAATTATGCAGTCGAGATTCCCACATTTGAGGAATTCGCACGGGTCAGCAAAGCACGGAGTGCAATGGCTGAGCCTCGCCGTGGGTGAACCACCTTCGTGATCATGGTGTCTCCCCTGCCAGGTAAGTATGCCTCGCTGGCGCGTGGCGTGGAGGCAAGGACCCACGCGCGTGCGCGTCCCCTGACGGTTCGTACGTCGACCGCATTGAGCGGACACACATTTTACGAACCTCGTGGACGCTAGCTGTCGATCGTTGGGTTGGGGAGGAAAATGGGCTACACGTTGACTCGTACATGCGTTGTTTTTTGGAAGTGGAATCCCCTACTTTAGAAACACTTTGCAAAACAACGCGTCGCCCACCTCTACGGCAGGAGCAAAGCGTGGTTATTTACTCACGTGTTCTTTCAACAAGGCGATAGGAGGTGCACCGTTCCCGGCGGCACTGCAGTGCCGGGTCAATGCGTGGAGCGAACGGAGCAAGCCCCTGTTTCGACTCCCGAGTTCAAAAATCCGTTTAATATGTAGTCCCCATATAGGGGACATATCAGATGTTAAACTGATAAGAACAGATACTACACTTGATCTTAGCCAAAAGGCCGAGAAGCGATAACCCCTTAACTGACTGCCCGAACGCCCGCACTCTCCGCTGATTCCATTCTCACCCGGCGTGACACCCACCTGTCGCCCTCGTGAAGCTCTGGGCGTGGCTTACAGCTGCGGGCGCGGCTTATCGGCTTAGGGGCGTGGCTTACAGCAGCGGGCGTGGCCTATCGGCTTGGGGGCGTGGCTTACAGCTGCGGGCGTGGCTCGTAGATCTGATGTCTTGCCCGCTCGCCTTCCTGCGGCAACTCATACTTTGTCATCTTCCGTAAAGTAGCTCCAACGAGACGTTAAGGCCACAGAGTGACACGAATGCGCTCCCGCCTACCTCGACCTCAAACACGCCCGCATACCACGGCTCGTTTCATTCAACAGCTGAGTCGGCCTCGTCCAAAGGGCAAGACCATCCAAAAATATGCATAACTCATGAATGTCCCTCTCCACGGAAGTCTTTAGTAAAAGGCGAAAGGCTTATTCGTCATGAAGAGAGACCCGAGTAATTCTGACCTCTCTCCGCCGTGGCCGGCAAAGGCGCCAGCCACGCCGATCAACCATTCAGCGGCGCACGCTCTTAGCTTTCTGGCAACATGGCAAACCCCCCTCCCCCCCCCCCACTCTGTGAGTCAGGTTATTCATTATTATCAGAAATTAGCTATGACCCTAACCCTAACCCTTACCCTAGCCCAAACCCTAACCCTAGGCCCTAATAATGACTCCATTTGACAAATAGGACACAAATTGGAACGATACAGAGAAGATCAGGCAAATAGGACAAATAGGACACAAATTGGAACGACACCAATTGTATGTGTGTGTGTGTGTGTGTGTGTGTGTGTGTGTGTGTGTGTGTGTGTGTGTGTGCGCGCGCGCGCGCGCGTGTGCGTGTGCGTGTGTGTGTGTGAAATAGGGGGCGTGGCCTTGTTGAACATTTTACAATGTTAAATTTTATTTTTTGGGGCTGAAATGGACAGAAAACCAAAAAAAAATGATAACAAAAAAAAAATCCCCCAAAAAACAGACATTTCAGAGAGGCACTAGGGGGCGCTACAACTTATAAAGCTTGTGTGGGCTGCGGAACACGGAACTGCGCGTCACTGTGCTTCCACCTGGCCCGGTGGCGTCCTCTATGAACGCCCCGGTTTGGCGTGGGGGGGCCTTCAACAGGGCATCTTTTCAGCTCTCGCACCCCAATAAGGGACCCCTTGCACGGCCGGACTTCGGCCTGTGGTGCCATGGCTCTCTGGAAAAAAACGAGCTATATCCCCAGGGGCGAGGCGAACTAACGCCCGCGGGCTTGGGTCTGGACTCCTCAGGGGGCGCTTAAGGGTGGGTCCCCGGGTTCGGATGGAGAGCCAGGTAGAGGGCTTAGCTGGGATCTGGCTGGGCACCTCGGTGGGGGCCGGGGGGTCCCCGGGGCCCCGTGGAGAGCCGGGCAAAAGCCCATCTTTGGCCGTTTTCACTTCTGGACTTAGTCATTTTCACAGATGGTGACTTTTGGACTTTGAAAAATTCACACATGTTGACCTCTGCAGATAGAACATTTCCCATAGTGGCTGCATTGACCCACTTGACCCTTGACCCCTTGACCCCGCCCCCTCTGTGGGCGTGGCCTGTCGGCCTGGGGGCGTGGTTTGGAGCCGGGGGCGTGGCCTTTCGGCCTGGGGGGGGTGGCTTAAAGCCCTGTGGCGTGAAAAACAGCAGATCTACAAGCCGGTAGGTCACAGCTCTATGAGCTTGTAGATCTGATATCGGGTGGGCGGGGCTTGAAGCTGGGGGCGTGGCCTATCACCATGGCGGCGGCGTGGTTTGGAGCTGTGGGCGTGGCTTATCACCTTTGGGGGGTGGTTTCAAGCCGGGGGCGTGGCCTCTGCCCTTATATTGGGGCTTTAAGACGTGTGCTTGTCCTCTGTCGTCGAGGGGGGTGTGGTTTGAAGCTGGGCTTCTGTAAAGTGGCTACAACCACACGTCAAGGCCACAGCTTGTGCCAAACTCGCTCACAGGTACTTGGTTTTCAACACTTCATCAGGGGAGAGCGCGAACGCAGTCCCCCACTACCAGAAATTATGCAGTCGAGATTCCCACATTTGAGGAATTCGCACGGGTCAGCAAAGCACGGAGTGCAATGGCTGAGCCTCGCCGTGGGTGAACCACCTTCGTGATCATGGTGTCTCCCCTGCCAGGTAAGTATGCCTCGCTGGCGCGTGGCGTGGAGGCAAGGACCCACGCGCGTGCGCGTCCCCTGACGGTTCGTACGTCGACCGCATTGAGCGGACACACATTTTACGAACCTCGTGGACGCTAGCTGTCGATCGTTGGGTTGGGGAGGAAAATGGGCTACACGTTGACTCGTACATGCGTTGTTTTTTGGAAGTGGAATCCCCTACTTTAGAAACACTTTGCAAAACAACGCGTCGCCCACCTCTACGGCAGGAGCAAAGCGTGGTTATTTACTCACGTGTTCTTTCAACAAGGCGATAGGAGGTGCACCGTTCCCGGCGGCACTGCAGTGCCGGGTCAATGCGTGGAGCGAACGGAGCAAGCCCCTGTTTCGACTCCCGAGTTCAAAAATCCGTTTAATATGTAGTCCCCATATAGGGGACATATCAGATGTTAAACTGATAAGAACAGATACTACACTTGATCTTAGCCAAAAGGCCGAGAAGCGATAACCCCTTAACTGACTGCCCGAACGCCCGCACTCTCCGCTGATTCCATTCTCACCCGGCGTGACACCCACCTGTCGCCCTCGTGAAGCTCTGGGCGTGGCTTACAGCTGCGGGCGCGGCTTATCGGCTTAGGGGCGTGGCTTACAGCAGCGGGCGTGGCCTATCGGCTTGGGGGCGTGGCTTACAGCTGCGGGCGTGGCTCGTAGATCTGATGTCTTGCCCGCTCGCCTTCCTGCGGCAACTCATACTTTGTCATCTTCCGTAAAGTAGCTCCAACGAGACGTTAAGGCCACAGAGTGACACGAATGCGCTCCCGCCTACCTCGACCTCAAACACGCCCGCATACCACGGCTCGTTTCATTCAACAGCTGAGTCGGCCTCGTCCAAAGGGCAAGACCATCCAAAAATATGCATAACTCATGAATGTCCCTCTCCACGGAAGTCTTTAGTAAAAGGCGAAAGGCTTATTCGTCATGAAGAGAGACCCGAGTAATTCTGACCTCTCTCCGCCGTGGCCGGCAAAGGCGCCAGCCACGCCGATCAACCATTCAGCGGCGCACGCTCTTAGCTTTCTGGCAACATGGCAAACCCCCCTCCCCCCCCCCCACTCTGTGAGTCAGGTTATTCATTATTATCAGAAATTAGCTATGACCCTAACCCTAACCCTTACCCTAGCCCAAACCCTAACCCTAGGCCCTAATAATGACTCCATTTGACAAATAGGACACAAATTGGAACGATACAGAGAAGATCAGGCAAATAGGACAAATAGGACACAAATTGGAACGACACCAATTGTATGTGTGTGTGTGTGTGTGTGTGTGTGTGTGTGTGTGTGTGTGTGTGTGTGTGTGCGCGCGCGCGCGCGCGTGTGCGTGTGCGTGTGTGTGTGTGAAATAGGGGGCGTGGCCTTGTTGAACATTTTACAATGTTAAATTTTATTTTTTGGGGCTGAAATGGACAGAAAACCAAAAAAAAATGATAACAAAAAAAAAATCCCCCAAAAAACAGACATTTCAGAGAGGCACTAGGGGGCGCTACAACTTATAAAGCTTGTGTGGGCTGCGGAACACGGAACTGCGCGTCACTGTGCTTCCACCTGGCCCGGTGGCGTCCTCTATGAACGCCCCGGTTTGGCGTGGGGGGGCCTTCAACAGGGCATCTTTTCAGCTCTCGCACCCCAATAAGGGACCCCTTGCACGGCCGGACTTCGGCCTGTGGTGCCATGGCTCTCTGGAAAAAAACGAGCTATATCCCCAGGGGCGAGGCGAACTAACGCCCGCGGGCTTGGGTCTGGACTCCTCAGGGGGCGCTTAAGGGTGGGTCCCCGGGTTCGGATGGAGAGCCAGGTAGAGGGCTTAGCTGGGATCTGGCTGGGCACCTCGGTGGGGGCCGGGGGGTCCCCGGGGCCCCGTGGAGAGCCGGGCAAAAGCCCATCTTTGGCCGTTTTCACTTCTGGACTTAGTCATTTTCACAGATGGTGACTTTTGGACTTTGAAAAATTCACACATGTTGACCTCTGCAGATAGAACATTTCCCATAGTGGCTGCATTGACCCACTTGACCCTTGACCCCTTGACCCCGCCCCCTCTGTGGGCGTGGCCTGTCGGCCTGGGGGCGTGGTTTGGAGCCGGGGGCGTGGCCTTTCGGCCTGGGGGGGGTGGCTTAAAGCCCTGTGGCGTGAAAAACAGCAGATCTACAAGCCGGTAGGTCACAGCTCTATGAGCTTGTAGATCTGATATCGGGTGGGCGGGGCTTGAAGCTGGGGGCGTGGCCTATCACCATGGCGGCGGCGTGGTTTGGAGCTGTGGGCGTGGCTTATCACCTTTGGGGGGTGGTTTCAAGCCGGGGGCGTGGCCTCTGCCCTTATATTGGGGCTTTAAGACGTGTGCTTGTCCTCTGTCGTCGAGGGGGGTGTGGTTTGAAGCTGGGCTTCTGTAAAGTGGCTACAACCACACGTCAAGGCCACAGCTTGTGCCAAACTCGCTCACAGGTACTTGGTTTTCAACACTTCATCAGGGGAGAGCGCGAACGCAGTCCCCCACTACCAGAAATTATGCAGTCGAGATTCCCACATTTGAGGAATTCGCACGGGTCAGCAAAGCACGGAGTGCAATGGCTGAGCCTCGCCGTGGGTGAACCACCTTCGTGATCATGGTGTCTCCCCTGCCAGGTAAGTATGCCTCGCTGGCGCGTGGCGTGGAGGCAAGGACCCACGCGCGTGCGCGTCCCCTGACGGTTCGTACGTCGACCGCATTGAGCGGACACACATTTTACGAACCTCGTGGACGCTAGCTGTCGATCGTTGGGTTGGGGAGGAAAATGGGCTACACGTTGACTCGTACATGCGTTGTTTTTTGGAAGTGGAATCCCCTACTTTAGAAACACTTTGCAAAACAACGCGTCGCCCACCTCTACGGCAGGAGCAAAGCGTGGTTATTTACTCACGTGTTCTTTCAACAAGGCGATAGGAGGTGCACCGTTCCCGGCGGCACTGCAGTGCCGGGTCAATGCGTGGAGCGAACGGAGCAAGCCCCTGTTTCGACTCCCGAGTTCAAAAATCCGTTTAATATGTAGTCCCCATATAGGGGACATATCAGATGTTAAACTGATAAGAACAGATACTACACTTGATCTTAGCCAAAAGGCCGAGAAGCGATAACCCCTTAACTGACTGCCCGAACGCCCGCACTCTCCGCTGATTCCATTCTCACCCGGCGTGACACCCACCTGTCGCCCTCGTGAAGCTCTGGGCGTGGCTTACAGCTGCGGGCGCGGCTTATCGGCTTAGGGGCGTGGCTTACAGCAGCGGGCGTGGCCTATCGGCTTGGGGGCGTGGCTTACAGCTGCGGGCGTGGCTCGTAGATCTGATGTCTTGCCCGCTCGCCTTCCTGCGGCAACTCATACTTTGTCATCTTCCGTAAAGTAGCTCCAACGAGACGTTAAGGCCACAGAGTGACACGAATGCGCTCCCGCCTACCTCGACCTCAAACACGCCCGCATACCACGGCTCGTTTCATTCAACAGCTGAGTCGGCCTCGTCCAAAGGGCAAGACCATCCAAAAATATGCATAACTCATGAATGTCCCTCTCCACGGAAGTCTTTAGTAAAAGGCGAAAGGCTTATTCGTCATGAAGAGAGACCCGAGTAATTCTGACCTCTCTCCGCCGTGGCCGGCAAAGGCGCCAGCCACGCCGATCAACCATTCAGCGGCGCACGCTCTTAGCTTTCTGGCAACATGGCAAACCCCCCTCCCCCCCCCCCACTCTGTGAGTCAGGTTATTCATTATTATCAGAAATTAGCTATGACCCTAACCCTAACCCTTACCCTAGCCCAAACCCTAACCCTAGGCCCTAATAATGACTCCATTTGACAAATAGGACACAAATTGGAACGATACAGAGAAGATCAGGCAAATAGGACAAATAGGACACAAATTGGAACGACACCAATTGTATGTGTGTGTGTGTGTGTGTGTGTGTGTGTGTGTGTGTGTGTGTGTGTGTGTGTGCGCGCGCGCGCGCGCGTGTGCGTGTGCGTGTGTGTGTGTGAAATAGGGGGCGTGGCCTTGTTGAACATTTTACAATGTTAAATTTTATTTTTTGGGGCTGAAATGGACAGAAAACCAAAAAAAAATGATAACAAAAAAAAAATCCCCCAAAAAACAGACATTTCAGAGAGGCACTAGGGGGCGCTACAACTTATAAAGCTTGTGTGGGCTGCGGAACACGGAACTGCGCGTCACTGTGCTTCCACCTGGCCCGGTGGCGTCCTCTATGAACGCCCCGGTTTGGCGTGGGGGGGCCTTCAACAGGGCATCTTTTCAGCTCTCGCACCCCAATAAGGGACCCCTTGCACGGCCGGACTTCGGCCTGTGGTGCCATGGCTCTCTGGAAAAAAACGAGCTATATCCCCAGGGGCGAGGCGAACTAACGCCCGCGGGCTTGGGTCTGGACTCCTCAGGGGGCGCTTAAGGGTGGGTCCCCGGGTTCGGATGGAGAGCCAGGTAGAGGGCTTAGCTGGGATCTGGCTGGGCACCTCGGTGGGGGCCGGGGGGTCCCCGGGGCCCCGTGGAGAGCCGGGCAAAAGCCCATCTTTGGCCGTTTTCACTTCTGGACTTAGTCATTTTCACAGATGGTGACTTTTGGACTTTGAAAAATTCACACATGTTGACCTCTGCAGATAGAACATTTCCCATAGTGGCTGCATTGACCCACTTGACCCTTGACCCCTTGACCCCGCCCCCTCTGTGGGCGTGGCCTGTCGGCCTGGGGGCGTGGTTTGGAGCCGGGGGCGTGGCCTTTCGGCCTGGGGGGGGTGGCTTAAAGCCCTGTGGCGTGAAAAACAGCAGATCTACAAGCCGGTAGGTCACAGCTCTATGAGCTTGTAGATCTGATATCGGGTGGGCGGGGCTTGAAGCTGGGGGCGTGGCCTATCACCATGGCGGCGGCGTGGTTTGGAGCTGTGGGCGTGGCTTATCACCTTTGGGGGGTGGTTTCAAGCCGGGGGCGTGGCCTCTGCCCTTATATTGGGGCTTTAAGACGTGTGCTTGTCCTCTGTCGTCGAGGGGGGTGTGGTTTGAAGCTGGGCTTCTGTAAAGTGGCTACAACCACACGTCAAGGCCACAGCTTGTGCCAAACTCGCTCACAGGTACTTGGTTTTCAACACTTCATCAGGGGAGAGCGCGAACGCAGTCCCCCACTACCAGAAATTATGCAGTCGAGATTCCCACATTTGAGGAATTCGCACGGGTCAGCAAAGCACGGAGTGCAATGGCTGAGCCTCGCCGTGGGTGAACCACCTTCGTGATCATGGTGTCTCCCCTGCCAGGTAAGTATGCCTCGCTGGCGCGTGGCGTGGAGGCAAGGACCCACGCGCGTGCGCGTCCCCTGACGGTTCGTACGTCGACCGCATTGAGCGGACACACATTTTACGAACCTCGTGGACGCTAGCTGTCGATCGTTGGGTTGGGGAGGAAAATGGGCTACACGTTGACTCGTACATGCGTTGTTTTTTGGAAGTGGAATCCCCTACTTTAGAAACACTTTGCAAAACAACGCGTCGCCCACCTCTACGGCAGGAGCAAAGCGTGGTTATTTACTCACGTGTTCTTTCAACAAGGCGATAGGAGGTGCACCGTTCCCGGCGGCACTGCAGTGCCGGGTCAATGCGTGGAGCGAACGGAGCAAGCCCCTGTTTCGACTCCCGAGTTCAAAAATCCGTTTAATATGTAGTCCCCATATAGGGGACATATCAGATGTTAAACTGATAAGAACAGATACTACACTTGATCTTAGCCAAAAGGCCGAGAAGCGATAACCCCTTAACTGACTGCCCGAACGCCCGCACTCTCCGCTGATTCCATTCTCACCCGGCGTGACACCCACCTGTCGCCCTCGTGAAGCTCTGGGCGTGGCTTACAGCTGCGGGCGCGGCTTATCGGCTTAGGGGCGTGGCTTACAGCAGCGGGCGTGGCCTATCGGCTTGGGGGCGTGGCTTACAGCTGCGGGCGTGGCTCGTAGATCTGATGTCTTGCCCGCTCGCCTTCCTGCGGCAACTCATACTTTGTCATCTTCCGTAAAGTAGCTCCAACGAGACGTTAAGGCCACAGAGTGACACGAATGCGCTCCCGCCTACCTCGACCTCAAACACGCCCGCATACCACGGCTCGTTTCATTCAACAGCTGAGTCGGCCTCGTCCAAAGGGCAAGACCATCCAAAAATATGCATAACTCATGAATGTCCCTCTCCACGGAAGTCTTTAGTAAAAGGCGAAAGGCTTATTCGTCATGAAGAGAGACCCGAGTAATTCTGACCTCTCTCCGCCGTGGCCGGCAAAGGCGCCAGCCACGCCGATCAACCATTCAGCGGCGCACGCTCTTAGCTTTCTGGCAACATGGCAAACCCCCCTCCCCCCCCCCCACTCTGTGAGTCAGGTTATTCATTATTATCAGAAATTAGCTATGACCCTAACCCTAACCCTTACCCTAGCCCAAACCCTAACCCTAGGCCCTAATAATGACTCCATTTGACAAATAGGACACAAATTGGAACGATACAGAGAAGATCAGGCAAATAGGACAAATAGGACACAAATTGGAACGACACCAATTGTATGTGTGTGTGTGTGTGTGTGTGTGTGTGTGTGTGTGTGTGTGTGTGTGTGTGTGCGCGCGCGCGCGCGCGTGTGCGTGTGCGTGTGTGTGTGTGAAATAGGGGGCGTGGCCTTGTTGAACATTTTACAATGTTAAATTTTATTTTTTGGGGCTGAAATGGACAGAAAACCAAAAAAAAATGATAACAAAAAAAAAATCCCCCAAAAAACAGACATTTCAGAGAGGCACTAGGGGGCGCTACAACTTATAAAGCTTGTGTGGGCTGCGGAACACGGAACTGCGCGTCACTGTGCTTCCACCTGGCCCGGTGGCGTCCTCTATGAACGCCCCGGTTTGGCGTGGGGGGGCCTTCAACAGGGCATCTTTTCAGCTCTCGCACCCCAATAAGGGACCCCTTGCACGGCCGGACTTCGGCCTGTGGTGCCATGGCTCTCTGGAAAAAAACGAGCTATATCCCCAGGGGCGAGGCGAACTAACGCCCGCGGGCTTGGGTCTGGACTCCTCAGGGGGCGCTTAAGGGTGGGTCCCCGGGTTCGGATGGAGAGCCAGGTAGAGGGCTTAGCTGGGATCTGGCTGGGCACCTCGGTGGGGGCCGGGGGGTCCCCGGGGCCCCGTGGAGAGCCGGGCAAAAGCCCATCTTTGGCCGTTTTCACTTCTGGACTTAGTCATTTTCACAGATGGTGACTTTTGGACTTTGAAAAATTCACACATGTTGACCTCTGCAGATAGAACATTTCCCATAGTGGCTGCATTGACCCACTTGACCCTTGACCCCTTGACCCCGCCCCCTCTGTGGGCGTGGCCTGTCGGCCTGGGGGCGTGGTTTGGAGCCGGGGGCGTGGCCTTTCGGCCTGGGGGGGGTGGCTTAAAGCCCTGTGGCGTGAAAAACAGCAGATCTACAAGCCGGTAGGTCACAGCTCTATGAGCTTGTAGATCTGATATCGGGTGGGCGGGGCTTGAAGCTGGGGGCGTGGCCTATCACCATGGCGGCGGCGTGGTTTGGAGCTGTGGGCGTGGCTTATCACCTTTGGGGGGTGGTTTCAAGCCGGGGGCGTGGCCTCTGCCCTTATATTGGGGCTTTAAGACGTGTGCTTGTCCTCTGTCGTCGAGGGGGGTGTGGTTTGAAGCTGGGCTTCTGTAAAGTGGCTACAACCACACGTCAAGGCCACAGCTTGTGCCAAACTCGCTCACAGGTACTTGGTTTTCAACACTTCATCAGGGGAGAGCGCGAACGCAGTCCCCCACTACCAGAAATTATGCAGTCGAGATTCCCACATTTGAGGAATTCGCACGGGTCAGCAAAGCACGGAGTGCAATGGCTGAGCCTCGCCGTGGGTGAACCACCTTCGTGATCATGGTGTCTCCCCTGCCAGGTAAGTATGCCTCGCTGGCGCGTGGCGTGGAGGCAAGGACCCACGCGCGTGCGCGTCCCCTGACGGTTCGTACGTCGACCGCATTGAGCGGACACACATTTTACGAACCTCGTGGACGCTAGCTGTCGATCGTTGGGTTGGGGAGGAAAATGGGCTACACGTTGACTCGTACATGCGTTGTTTTTTGGAAGTGGAATCCCCTACTTTAGAAACACTTTGCAAAACAACGCGTCGCCCACCTCTACGGCAGGAGCAAAGCGTGGTTATTTACTCACGTGTTCTTTCAACAAGGCGATAGGAGGTGCACCGTTCCCGGCGGCACTGCAGTGCCGGGTCAATGCGTGGAGCGAACGGAGCAAGCCCCTGTTTCGACTCCCGAGTTCAAAAATCCGTTTAATATGTAGTCCCCATATAGGGGACATATCAGATGTTAAACTGATAAGAACAGATACTACACTTGATCTTAGCCAAAAGGCCGAGAAGCGATAACCCCTTAACTGACTGCCCGAACGCCCGCACTCTCCGCTGATTCCATTCTCACCCGGCGTGACACCCACCTGTCGCCCTCGTGAAGCTCTGGGCGTGGCTTACAGCTGCGGGCGCGGCTTATCGGCTTAGGGGCGTGGCTTACAGCAGCGGGCGTGGCCTATCGGCTTGGGGGCGTGGCTTACAGCTGCGGGCGTGGCTCGTAGATCTGATGTCTTGCCCGCTCGCCTTCCTGCGGCAACTCATACTTTGTCATCTTCCGTAAAGTAGCTCCAACGAGACGTTAAGGCCACAGAGTGACACGAATGCGCTCCCGCCTACCTCGACCTCAAACACGCCCGCATACCACGGCTCGTTTCATTCAACAGCTGAGTCGGCCTCGTCCAAAGGGCAAGACCATCCAAAAATATGCATAACTCATGAATGTCCCTCTCCACGGAAGTCTTTAGTAAAAGGCGAAAGGCTTATTCGTCATGAAGAGAGACCCGAGTAATTCTGACCTCTCTCCGCCGTGGCCGGCAAAGGCGCCAGCCACGCCGATCAACCATTCAGCGGCGCACGCTCTTAGCTTTCTGGCAACATGGCAAACCCCCCTCCCCCCCCCCCACTCTGTGAGTCAGGTTATTCATTATTATCAGAAATTAGCTATGACCCTAACCCTAACCCTTACCCTAGCCCAAACCCTAACCCTAGGCCCTAATAATGACTCCATTTGACAAATAGGACACAAATTGGAACGATACAGAGAAGATCAGGCAAATAGGACAAATAGGACACAAATTGGAACGACACCAATTGTATGTGTGTGTGTGTGTGTGTGTGTGTGTGTGTGTGTGTGTGTGTGTGTGTGTGTGCGCGCGCGCGCGCGCGTGTGCGTGTGCGTGTGTGTGTGTGAAATAGGGGGCGTGGCCTTGTTGAACATTTTACAATGTTAAATTTTATTTTTTGGGGCTGAAATGGACAGAAAACCAAAAAAAAATGATAACAAAAAAAAAATCCCCCAAAAAACAGACATTTCAGAGAGGCACTAGGGGGCGCTACAACTTATAAAGCTTGTGTGGGCTGCGGAACACGGAACTGCGCGTCACTGTGCTTCCACCTGGCCCGGTGGCGTCCTCTATGAACGCCCCGGTTTGGCGTGGGGGGGCCTTCAACAGGGCATCTTTTCAGCTCTCGCACCCCAATAAGGGACCCCTTGCACGGCCGGACTTCGGCCTGTGGTGCCATGGCTCTCTGGAAAAAAACGAGCTATATCCCCAGGGGCGAGGCGAACTAACGCCCGCGGGCTTGGGTCTGGACTCCTCAGGGGGCGCTTAAGGGTGGGTCCCCGGGTTCGGATGGAGAGCCAGGTAGAGGGCTTAGCTGGGATCTGGCTGGGCACCTCGGTGGGGGCCGGGGGGTCCCCGGGGCCCCGTGGAGAGCCGGGCAAAAGCCCATCTTTGGCCGTTTTCACTTCTGGACTTAGTCATTTTCACAGATGGTGACTTTTGGACTTTGAAAAATTCACACATGTTGACCTCTGCAGATAGAACATTTCCCATAGTGGCTGCATTGACCCACTTGACCCTTGACCCCTTGACCCCGCCCCCTCTGTGGGCGTGGCCTGTCGGCCTGGGGGCGTGGTTTGGAGCCGGGGGCGTGGCCTTTCGGCCTGGGGGGGGTGGCTTAAAGCCCTGTGGCGTGAAAAACAGCAGATCTACAAGCCGGTAGGTCACAGCTCTATGAGCTTGTAGATCTGATATCGGGTGGGCGGGGCTTGAAGCTGGGGGCGTGGCCTATCACCATGGCGGCGGCGTGGTTTGGAGCTGTGGGCGTGGCTTATCACCTTTGGGGGGTGGTTTCAAGCCGGGGGCGTGGCCTCTGCCCTTATATTGGGGCTTTAAGACGTGTGCTTGTCCTCTGTCGTCGAGGGGGGTGTGGTTTGAAGCTGGGCTTCTGTAAAGTGGCTACAACCACACGTCAAGGCCACAGCTTGTGCCAAACTCGCTCACAGGTACTTGGTTTTCAACACTTCATCAGGGGAGAGCGCGAACGCAGTCCCCCACTACCAGAAATTATGCAGTCGAGATTCCCACATTTGAGGAATTCGCACGGGTCAGCAAAGCACGGAGTGCAATGGCTGAGCCTCGCCGTGGGTGAACCACCTTCGTGATCATGGTGTCTCCCCTGCCAGGTAAGTATGCCTCGCTGGCGCGTGGCGTGGAGGCAAGGACCCACGCGCGTGCGCGTCCCCTGACGGTTCGTACGTCGACCGCATTGAGCGGACACACATTTTACGAACCTCGTGGACGCTAGCTGTCGATCGTTGGGTTGGGGAGGAAAATGGGCTACACGTTGACTCGTACATGCGTTGTTTTTTGGAAGTGGAATCCCCTACTTTAGAAACACTTTGCAAAACAACGCGTCGCCCACCTCTACGGCAGGAGCAAAGCGTGGTTATTTACTCACGTGTTCTTTCAACAAGGCGATAGGAGGTGCACCGTTCCCGGCGGCACTGCAGTGCCGGGTCAATGCGTGGAGCGAACGGAGCAAGCCCCTGTTTCGACTCCCGAGTTCAAAAATCCGTTTAATATGTAGTCCCCATATAGGGGACATATCAGATGTTAAACTGATAAGAACAGATACTACACTTGATCTTAGCCAAAAGGCCGAGAAGCGATAACCCCTTAACTGACTGCCCGAACGCCCGCACTCTCCGCTGATTCCATTCTCACCCGGCGTGACACCCACCTGTCGCCCTCGTGAAGCTCTGGGCGTGGCTTACAGCTGCGGGCGCGGCTTATCGGCTTAGGGGCGTGGCTTACAGCAGCGGGCGTGGCCTATCGGCTTGGGGGCGTGGCTTACAGCTGCGGGCGTGGCTCGTAGATCTGATGTCTTGCCCGCTCGCCTTCCTGCGGCAACTCATACTTTGTCATCTTCCGTAAAGTAGCTCCAACGAGACGTTAAGGCCACAGAGTGACACGAATGCGCTCCCGCCTACCTCGACCTCAAACACGCCCGCATACCACGGCTCGTTTCATTCAACAGCTGAGTCGGCCTCGTCCAAAGGGCAAGACCATCCAAAAATATGCATAACTCATGAATGTCCCTCTCCACGGAAGTCTTTAGTAAAAGGCGAAAGGCTTATTCGTCATGAAGAGAGACCCGAGTAATTCTGACCTCTCTCCGCCGTGGCCGGCAAAGGCGCCAGCCACGCCGATCAACCATTCAGCGGCGCACGCTCTTAGCTTTCTGGCAACATGGCAAACCCCCCTCCCCCCCCCCCACTCTGTGAGTCAGGTTATTCATTATTATCAGAAATTAGCTATGACCCTAACCCTAACCCTTACCCTAGCCCAAACCCTAACCCTAGGCCCTAATAATGACTCCATTTGACAAATAGGACACAAATTGGAACGATACAGAGAAGATCAGGCAAATAGGACAAATAGGACACAAATTGGAACGACACCAATTGTATGTGTGTGTGTGTGTGTGTGTGTGTGTGTGTGTGTGTGTGTGTGTGTGTGTGTGCGCGCGCGCGCGCGCGCGTGTGCGTGTGCGTGTGTGTGTGTGAAATAGGGGGCGTGGCCTTGTTGAACATTTTACAATGTTAAATTTTATTTTTTGGGGCTGAAATGGACAGAAAACCAAAAAAAAATGATAACAAAAAAAAAATCCCCCAAAAAACAGACATTTCAGAGAGGCACTAGGGGGCGCTACAACTTATAAAGCTTGTGTGGGCTGCGGAACACGGAACTGCGCGTCACTGTGCTTCCACCTGGCCCGGTGGCGTCCTCTATGAACGCCCCGGTTTGGCGTGGGGGGGCCTTCAACAGGGCATCTTTTCAGCTCTCGCACCCCAATAAGGGACCCCTTGCACGGCCGGACTTCGGCCTGTGGTGCCATGGCTCTCTGGAAAAAAACGAGCTATATCCCCAGGGGCGAGGCGAACTAACGCCCGCGGGCTTGGGTCTGGACTCCTCAGGGGGCGCTTAAGGGTGGGTCCCCGGGTTCGGATGGAGAGCCAGGTAGAGGGCTTAGCTGGGATCTGGCTGGGCACCTCGGTGGGGGCCGGGGGGTCCCCGGGGCCCCGTGGAGAGCCGGGCAAAAGCCCATCTTTGGCCGTTTTCACTTCTGGACTTAGTCATTTTCACAGATGGTGACTTTTGGACTTTGAAAAATTCACACATGTTGACCTCTGCAGATAGAACATTTCCCATAGTGGCTGCATTGACCCACTTGACCCTTGACCCCTTGACCCCGCCCCCTCTGTGGGCGTGGCCTGTCGGCCTGGGGGCGTGGTTTGGAGCCGGGGGCGTGGCCTTTCGGCCTGGGGGGGGTGGCTTAAAGCCCTGTGGCGTGAAAAACAGCAGATCTACAAGCCGGTAGGTCACAGCTCTATGAGCTTGTAGATCTGATATCGGGTGGGCGGGGCTTGAAGCTGGGGGCGTGGCCTATCACCATGGCGGCGGCGTGGTTTGGAGCTGTGGGCGTGGCTTATCACCTTTGGGGGGTGGTTTCAAGCCGGGGGCGTGGCCTCTGCCCTTATATTGGGGCTTTAAGACGTGTGCTTGTCCTCTGTCGTCGAGGGGGGTGTGGTTTGAAGCTGGGCTTCTGTAAAGTGGCTACAACCACACGTCAAGGCCACAGCTTGTGCCAAACTCGCTCACAGGTACTTGGTTTTCAACACTTCATCAGGGGAGAGCGCGAACGCAGTCCCCCACTACCAGAAATTATGCAGTCGAGATTCCCACATTTGAGGAATTCGCACGGGTCAGCAAAGCACGGAGTGCAATGGCTGAGCCTCGCCGTGGGTGAACCACCTTCGTGATCATGGTGTCTCCCCTGCCAGGTAAGTATGCCTCGCTGGCGCGTGGCGTGGAGGCAAGGACCCACGCGCGTGCGCGTCCCCTGACGGTTCGTACGTCGACCGCATTGAGCGGACACACATTTTACGAACCTCGTGGACGCTAGCTGTCGATCGTTGGGTTGGGGAGGAAAATGGGCTACACGTTGACTCGTACATGCGTTGTTTTTTGGAAGTGGAATCCCCTACTTTAGAAACACTTTGCAAAACAACGCGTCGCCCACCTCTACGGCAGGAGCAAAGCGTGGTTATTTACTCACGTGTTCTTTCAACAAGGCGATAGGAGGTGCACCGTTCCCGGCGGCACTGCAGTGCCGGGTCAATGCGTGGAGCGAACGGAGCAAGCCCCTGTTTCGACTCCCGAGTTCAAAAATCCGTTTAATATGTAGTCCCCATATAGGGGACATATCAGATGTTAAACTGATAAGAACAGATACTACACTTGATCTTAGCCAAAAGGCCGAGAAGCGATAACCCCTTAACTGACTGCCCGAACGCCCGCACTCTCCGCTGATTCCATTCTCACCCGGCGTGACACCCACCTGTCGCCCTCGTGAAGCTCTGGGCGTGGCTTACAGCTGCGGGCGCGGCTTATCGGCTTAGGGGCGTGGCTTACAGCAGCGGGCGTGGCCTATCGGCTTGGGGGCGTGGCTTACAGCTGCGGGCGTGGCTCGTAGATCTGATGTCTTGCCCGCTCGCCTTCCTGCGGCAACTCATACTTTGTCATCTTCCGTAAAGTAGCTCCAACGAGACGTTAAGGCCACAGAGTGACACGAATGCGCTCCCGCCTACCTCGACCTCAAACACGCCCGCATACCACGGCTCGTTTCATTCAACAGCTGAGTCGGCCTCGTCCAAAGGGCAAGACCATCCAAAAATATGCATAACTCATGAATGTCCCTCTCCACGGAAGTCTTTAGTAAAAGGCGAAAGGCTTATTCGTCATGAAGAGAGACCCGAGTAATTCTGACCTCTCTCCGCCGTGGCCGGCAAAGGCGCCAGCCACGCCGATCAACCATTCAGCGGCGCACGCTCTTAGCTTTCTGGCAACATGGCAAACCCCCCTCCCCCCCCCCCACTCTGTGAGTCAGGTTATTCATTATTATCAGAAATTAGCTATGACCCTAACCCTAACCCTTACCCTAGCCCAAACCCTAACCCTAGGCCCTAATAATGACTCCATTTGACAAATAGGACACAAATTGGAACGATACAGAGAAGATCAGGCAAATAGGACAAATAGGACACAAATTGGAACGACACCAATTGTATGTGTGTGTGTGTGTGTGTGTGTGTGTGTGTGTGTGTGTGTGTGTGTGTGTGTGCGCGCGCGCGCGCGCGTGTGCGTGTGCGTGTGTGTGTGTGAAATAGGGGGCGTGGCCTTGTTGAACATTTTACAATGTTAAATTTTATTTTTTGGGGCTGAAATGGACAGAAAACCAAAAAAAAATGATAACAAAAAAAAAATCCCCCAAAAAACAGACATTTCAGAGAGGCACTAGGGGGCGCTACAACTTATAAAGCTTGTGTGGGCTGCGGAACACGGAACTGCGCGTCACTGTGCTTCCACCTGGCCCGGTGGCGTCCTCTATGAACGCCCCGGTTTGGCGTGGGGGGGCCTTCAACAGGGCATCTTTTCAGCTCTCGCACCCCAATAAGGGACCCCTTGCACGGCCGGACTTCGGCCTGTGGTGCCATGGCTCTCTGGAAAAAAACGAGCTATATCCCCAGGGGCGAGGCGAACTAACGCCCGCGGGCTTGGGTCTGGACTCCTCAGGGGGCGCTTAAGGGTGGGTCCCCGGGTTCGGATGGAGAGCCAGGTAGAGGGCTTAGCTGGGATCTGGCTGGGCACCTCGGTGGGGGCCGGGGGGTCCCCGGGGCCCCGTGGAGAGCCGGGCAAAAGCCCATCTTTGGCCGTTTTCACTTCTGGACTTAGTCATTTTCACAGATGGTGACTTTTGGACTTTGAAAAATTCACACATGTTGACCTCTGCAGATAGAACATTTCCCATAGTGGCTGCATTGACCCACTTGACCCTTGACCCCTTGACCCCGCCCCCTCTGTGGGCGTGGCCTGTCGGCCTGGGGGCGTGGTTTGGAGCCGGGGGCGTGGCCTTTCGGCCTGGGGGGGGTGGCTTAAAGCCCTGTGGCGTGAAAAACAGCAGATCTACAAGCCGGTAGGTCACAGCTCTATGAGCTTGTAGATCTGATATCGGGTGGGCGGGGCTTGAAGCTGGGGGCGTGGCCTATCACCATGGCGGCGGCGTGGTTTGGAGCTGTGGGCGTGGCTTATCACCTTTGGGGGGTGGTTTCAAGCCGGGGGCGTGGCCTCTGCCCTTATATTGGGGCTTTAAGACGTGTGCTTGTCCTCTGTCGTCGAGGGGGGTGTGGTTTGAAGCTGGGCTTCTGTAAAGTGGCTACAACCACACGTCAAGGCCACAGCTTGTGCCAAACTCGCTCACAGGTACTTGGTTTTCAACACTTCATCAGGGGAGAGCGCGAACGCAGTCCCCCACTACCAGAAATTATGCAGTCGAGATTCCCACATTTGAGGAATTCGCACGGGTCAGCAAAGCACGGAGTGCAATGGCTGAGCCTCGCCGTGGGTGAACCACCTTCGTGATCATGGTGTCTCCCCTGCCAGGTAAGTATGCCTCGCTGGCGCGTGGCGTGGAGGCAAGGACCCACGCGCGTGCGCGTCCCCTGACGGTTCGTACGTCGACCGCATTGAGCGGACACACATTTTACGAACCTCGTGGACGCTAGCTGTCGATCGTTGGGTTGGGGAGGAAAATGGGCTACACGTTGACTCGTACATGCGTTGTTTTTTGGAAGTGGAATCCCCTACTTTAGAAACACTTTGCAAAACAACGCGTCGCCCACCTCTACGGCAGGAGCAAAGCGTGGTTATTTACTCACGTGTTCTTTCAACAAGGCGATAGGAGGTGCACCGTTCCCGGCGGCACTGCAGTGCCGGGTCAATGCGTGGAGCGAACGGAGCAAGCCCCTGTTTCGACTCCCGAGTTCAAAAATCCGTTTAATATGTAGTCCCCATATAGGGGACATATCAGATGTTAAACTGATAAGAACAGATACTACACTTGATCTTAGCCAAAAGGCCGAGAAGCGATAACCCCTTAACTGACTGCCCGAACGCCCGCACTCTCCGCTGATTCCATTCTCACCCGGCGTGACACCCACCTGTCGCCCTCGTGAAGCTCTGGGCGTGGCTTACAGCTGCGGGCGCGGCTTATCGGCTTAGGGGCGTGGCTTACAGCAGCGGGCGTGGCCTATCGGCTTGGGGGCGTGGCTTACAGCTGCGGGCGTGGCTCGTAGATCTGATGTCTTGCCCGCTCGCCTTCCTGCGGCAACTCATACTTTGTCATCTTCCGTAAAGTAGCTCCAACGAGACGTTAAGGCCACAGAGTGACACGAATGCGCTCCCGCCTACCTCGACCTCAAACACGCCCGCATACCACGGCTCGTTTCATTCAACAGCTGAGTCGGCCTCGTCCAAAGGGCAAGACCATCCAAAAATATGCATAACTCATGAATGTCCCTCTCCACGGAAGTCTTTAGTAAAAGGCGAAAGGCTTATTCGTCATGAAGAGAGACCCGAGTAATTCTGACCTCTCTCCGCCGTGGCCGGCAAAGGCGCCAGCCACGCCGATCAACCATTCAGCGGCGCACGCTCTTAGCTTTCTGGCAACATGGCAAACCCCCCTCCCCCCCCCCCACTCTGTGAGTCAGGTTATTCATTATTATCAGAAATTAGCTATGACCCTAACCCTAACCCTTACCCTAGCCCAAACCCTAACCCTAGGCCCTAATAATGACTCCATTTGACAAATAGGACACAAATTGGAACGATACAGAGAAGATCAGGCAAATAGGACAAATAGGACACAAATTGGAACGACACCAATTGTATGTGTGTGTGTGTGTGTGTGTGTGTGTGTGTGTGTGTGTGTGTGTGTGTGTGTGCGCGCGCGCGCGCGCGTGTGCGTGTGCGTGTGTGTGTGTGAAATAGGGGGCGTGGCCTTGTTGAACATTTTACAATGTTAAATTTTATTTTTTGGGGCTGAAATGGACAGAAAACCAAAAAAAAATGATAACAAAAAAAAAATCCCCCAAAAAACAGACATTTCAGAGAGGCACTAGGGGGCGCTACAACTTATAAAGCTTGTGTGGGCTGCGGAACACGGAACTGCGCGTCACTGTGCTTCCACCTGGCCCGGTGGCGTCCTCTATGAACGCCCCGGTTTGGCGTGGGGGGGCCTTCAACAGGGCATCTTTTCAGCTCTCGCACCCCAATAAGGGACCCCTTGCACGGCCGGACTTCGGCCTGTGGTGCCATGGCTCTCTGGAAAAAAACGAGCTATATCCCCAGGGGCGAGGCGAACTAACGCCCGCGGGCTTGGGTCTGGACTCCTCAGGGGGCGCTTAAGGGTGGGTCCCCGGGTTCGGATGGAGAGCCAGGTAGAGGGCTTAGCTGGGATCTGGCTGGGCACCTCGGTGGGGGCCGGGGGGTCCCCGGGGCCCCGTGGAGAGCCGGGCAAAAGCCCATCTTTGGCCGTTTTCACTTCTGGACTTAGTCATTTTCACAGATGGTGACTTTTGGACTTTGAAAAATTCACACATGTTGACCTCTGCAGATAGAACATTTCCCATAGTGGCTGCATTGACCCACTTGACCCTTGACCCCTTGACCCCGCCCCCTCTGTGGGCGTGGCCTGTCGGCCTGGGGGCGTGGTTTGGAGCCGGGGGCGTGGCCTTTCGGCCTGGGGGGGGTGGCTTAAAGCCCTGTGGCGTGAAAAACAGCAGATCTACAAGCCGGTAGGTCACAGCTCTATGAGCTTGTAGATCTGATATCGGGTGGGCGGGGCTTGAAGCTGGGGGCGTGGCCTATCACCATGGCGGCGGCGTGGTTTGGAGCTGTGGGCGTGGCTTATCACCTTTGGGGGGTGGTTTCAAGCCGGGGGCGTGGCCTCTGCCCTTATATTGGGGCTTTAAGACGTGTGCTTGTCCTCTGTCGTCGAGGGGGGTGTGGTTTGAAGCTGGGCTTCTGTAAAGTGGCTACAACCACACGTCAAGGCCACAGCTTGTGCCAAACTCGCTCACAGGTACTTGGTTTTCAACACTTCATCAGGGGAGAGCGCGAACGCAGTCCCCCACTACCAGAAATTATGCAGTCGAGATTCCCACATTTGAGGAATTCGCACGGGTCAGCAAAGCACGGAGTGCAATGGCTGAGCCTCGCCGTGGGTGAACCACCTTCGTGATCATGGTGTCTCCCCTGCCAGGTAAGTATGCCTCGCTGGCGCGTGGCGTGGAGGCAAGGACCCACGCGCGTGCGCGTCCCCTGACGGTTCGTACGTCGACCGCATTGAGCGGACACACATTTTACGAACCTCGTGGACGCTAGCTGTCGATCGTTGGGTTGGGGAGGAAAATGGGCTACACGTTGACTCGTACATGCGTTGTTTTTTGGAAGTGGAATCCCCTACTTTAGAAACACTTTGCAAAACAACGCGTCGCCCACCTCTACGGCAGGAGCAAAGCGTGGTTATTTACTCACGTGTTCTTTCAACAAGGCGATAGGAGGTGCACCGTTCCCGGCGGCACTGCAGTGCCGGGTCAATGCGTGGAGCGAACGGAGCAAGCCCCTGTTTCGACTCCCGAGTTCAAAAATCCGTTTAATATGTAGTCCCCATATAGGGGACATATCAGATGTTAAACTGATAAGAACAGATACTACACTTGATCTTAGCCAAAAGGCCGAGAAGCGATAACCCCTTAACTGACTGCCCGAACGCCCGCACTCTCCGCTGATTCCATTCTCACCCGGCGTGACACCCACCTGTCGCCCTCGTGAAGCTCTGGGCGTGGCTTACAGCTGCGGGCGCGGCTTATCGGCTTAGGGGCGTGGCTTACAGCAGCGGGCGTGGCCTATCGGCTTGGGGGCGTGGCTTACAGCTGCGGGCGTGGCTCGTAGATCTGATGTCTTGCCCGCTCGCCTTCCTGCGGCAACTCATACTTTGTCATCTTCCGTAAAGTAGCTCCAACGAGACGTTAAGGCCACAGAGTGACACGAATGCGCTCCCGCCTACCTCGACCTCAAACACGCCCGCATACCACGGCTCGTTTCATTCAACAGCTGAGTCGGCCTCGTCCAAAGGGCAAGACCATCCAAAAATATGCATAACTCATGAATGTCCCTCTCCACGGAAGTCTTTAGTAAAAGGCGAAAGGCTTATTCGTCATGAAGAGAGACCCGAGTAATTCTGACCTCTCTCCGCCGTGGCCGGCAAAGGCGCCAGCCACGCCGATCAACCATTCAGCGGCGCACGCTCTTAGCTTTCTGGCAACATGGCAAACCCCCCTCCCCCCCCCCCACTCTGTGAGTCAGGTTATTCATTATTATCAGAAATTAGCTATGACCCTAACCCTAACCCTTACCCTAGCCCAAACCCTAACCCTAGGCCCTAATAATGACTCCATTTGACAAATAGGACACAAATTGGAACGATACAGAGAAGATCAGGCAAATAGGACAAATAGGACACAAATTGGAACGACACCAATTGTATGTGTGTGTGTGTGTGTGTGTGTGTGTGTGTGTGTGTGTGTGTGTGTGTGTGTGCGCGCGCGCGCGCGCGTGTGCGTGTGCGTGTGTGTGTGTGAAATAGGGGGCGTGGCCTTGTTGAACATTTTACAATGTTAAATTTTATTTTTTGGGGCTGAAATGGACAGAAAACCAAAAAAAAATGATAACAAAAAAAAAATCCCCCAAAAAACAGACATTTCAGAGAGGCACTAGGGGGCGCTACAACTTATAAAGCTTGTGTGGGCTGCGGAACACGGAACTGCGCGTCACTGTGCTTCCACCTGGCCCGGTGGCGTCCTCTATGAACGCCCCGGTTTGGCGTGGGGGGGCCTTCAACAGGGCATCTTTTCAGCTCTCGCACCCCAATAAGGGACCCCTTGCACGGCCGGACTTCGGCCTGTGGTGCCATGGCTCTCTGGAAAAAAACGAGCTATATCCCCAGGGGCGAGGCGAACTAACGCCCGCGGGCTTGGGTCTGGACTCCTCAGGGGGCGCTTAAGGGTGGGTCCCCGGGTTCGGATGGAGAGCCAGGTAGAGGGCTTAGCTGGGATCTGGCTGGGCACCTCGGTGGGGGCCGGGGGGTCCCCGGGGCCCCGTGGAGAGCCGGGCAAAAGCCCATCTTTGGCCGTTTTCACTTCTGGACTTAGTCATTTTCACAGATGGTGACTTTTGGACTTTGAAAAATTCACACATGTTGACCTCTGCAGATAGAACATTTCCCATAGTGGCTGCATTGACCCACTTGACCCTTGACCCCTTGACCCCGCCCCCTCTGTGGGCGTGGCCTGTCGGCCTGGGGGCGTGGTTTGGAGCCGGGGGCGTGGCCTTTCGGCCTGGGGGGGGTGGCTTAAAGCCCTGTGGCGTGAAAAACAGCAGATCTACAAGCCGGTAGGTCACAGCTCTATGAGCTTGTAGATCTGATATCGGGTGGGCGGGGCTTGAAGCTGGGGGCGTGGCCTATCACCATGGCGGCGGCGTGGTTTGGAGCTGTGGGCGTGGCTTATCACCTTTGGGGGGTGGTTTCAAGCCGGGGGCGTGGCCTCTGCCCTTATATTGGGGCTTTAAGACGTGTGCTTGTCCTCTGTCGTCGAGGGGGGTGTGGTTTGAAGCTGGGCTTCTGTAAAGTGGCTACAACCACACGTCAAGGCCACA